>NW_025952559.1:0-68000 GCF_023119035.1 Salvia hispanica | reverse complement strand
GTTGCATCTATCAATAATCACCTTAACATATGTCTAACGTTTATAATTGATCCTCTAATTTGTCGGCGCTAAAAAATACCAATAGTACTAGGAACCTTGGTTTGGACCCCCCACTGTTAAAATTCTGCGTCCGCCACTGACTCTCTCCACTTTAACGCAATATATATCGTTTTTTTTAATTTCCGTGTCCAAAAGAAATCCATCACTTATAGTGGGACGAAGGGAGTATAAAATTATCCAAAATTATACTAACCTTGAAATAGTTATAGATAGTTGTCAGTCGTCGTTAGTATTGAACGTCTGCTAAAAAGACATCAATAATGTTCATCATCGTAGCATTGCATGTATATCAATGCAACATTGAATTTACTTAGTCATAGTATTGAATTAGCTTCAGCACAATGCAAGAATACTAACCCCACCATAATTAAGGGTAGTTGTTATTGGCAAGTAAGTACTGTGTGTGTAGAATCATAATGGCTTGAACGACATGCCACACTATCGAGTGGAAGCATAATGCACGACATGACTTTCCTAACATGCTTGACTACATCAATTGCATACACCGGGTATGGAAGAATCATCCAATTGTATGGACCATCGTGCTTGAAGCAGTCCCAGACCACTAACTATGAATTTGGAACGTGCTATTTGCTATTTGGTGTCACCGGTCCTAACAACAATATCAATGTCATCAACTACTTTTTAGCCTTCAATGACGTGTTGGTGGTAGACAATGATGGATTTAGAAAACCGAACTCGTGGGGTCGAAAAATAATTAATAATATATAATATACTAATATTTAAATAATTATTATATATATATATATATTAATAAAATTAAAATATTGCATTATTTTTTATAAGCACGGTAATTAAATAATGCTAGTATCCACATTTTTGAAAATATAAAAAAAATTATCATACAATAATTTAATTTTATTTGTAATTTTACAAATATTATTGTTATATAACTACAAATAAAAATAAAAGTCAAATTAAATCAAATTAATGAATCATACTAAATGACAATTATTTTTAATATTTTACACATTTTCAATTTACTTGGACTATTAGTAAAACATTAATTAAATCAAACAAACTGCAAACACGTGTTAAAATACTACGGAGTATTTAAGTTTACAATTAAAAGAAAGAAATAAAATAATTTTGTATTAAAAAATTCCCTAGATTTACTCAAACGAAATTACGGTGGTGCGCCGCTTTCTTCTTCGTCTTTTTGAACTTCTGCAATTTTTCTACCTTTTCCAGTTTTCTCATTATGCTTTTTCTCTTTGCTGAAACTATTTCACCTCTCCCCTAATCTTTTTTCTTCAAATTATCTTCCTCATTTCTCTTCCGTGGACACGAAGAAGCCGAAGCGTGGGGTCGGAACTGATGCAGCGCTGGGTCGACGGCTGATTTCGTGAGGTTGTCGGAGGTATTGACGGACCGCCGGTGGGGTCGGCCGACCCCGCCCGACCCCACCTGGGTCTATCATTGGTGGTAGAGTGCCAACAATAGTTTCATGACCAATGGATGTCACTACAACACGAGTTATGAGTTACTTTCTCATCGATGACATCTATTTGAAATGACCAATGTTTATCAAAATCATGGGTCTAATTTAACATCTAACATAATCTAAAGTGTCATTTGGTGAAAAGACATTTTTGTCATTTTTGGAGGAAAAATGTGAAGCTATTTTGTTTACCTTTTGGTCATTTTAAGAAATGACAACCATTGGATAAAAAAGAGACAGATATTATTGAACAAAAAGTTGGTCTAATGAAACAGTGGCTTCTCAAATAAGATAAAACACCTATACATACACACACCTTTAATTGAATCTGCATTTTTATTGATTGATTTACTGAGAATTTTATTTTTGATTGCAGCATAGCAAGAACCTTGAAGCCAAATTCAGTTATCACAGAGAACTCAAATTAAGAAATTTCGGAAGCCAAATTCAGTCAGATAAAAACATTCTTGAAGCCAAAACATGAAATAGTACATAACTAAAATCAAAGTATAAACTTGAGCAAGGAAAGCAAATCCCCATTTTGGTTCTTCAGAAGAGACGATGAGGACGTCGCACCAGAGGAGGTGCTAGTCAAAACGATGACTTCCTCCTTCGCATTGGAGCCATCGACTGTCCAACAACGAGTAGAAGAGCTTCCACGAGCAGTGAACAAGGAAACCGATTCCGAGCGGCAAAAATGAGAGAACAAGGAATCCAAATCATCTTTGGCCCACCAGAAAGGGCCGTTGTGTAATCAATTTATAATAGTACATCTTTCTTGATTAAATACAGTTTTTAATTTGAATTTTTAATTTATTGAACTTTGTATAATATATTTTTAAATTATTTTTTTATAAGTAATTAATTCTATATATATATATATATATATATATATAGTTAGAATTGAGTTGACTTTGATTTACTATGTGTTAGTTTCTTGATGTTAGATCGTATACTTGGTGTTACTTCTACTTCTCTTGAATTGTTTTATATTTACTCACATTTCTATTCTTTTTTACTTCTCAAAATTTTGAAATATATTTTTATTGAATTCAAATGTGGCTAAACCAAGTAATTATGAAACACCAATAAATAATGATATAAAGTGAAACTAAATTAATATTATTATCAAACAAAGAATAATATTGCATAATATTAATTGTTGAAATTACTTATAAATATATATTTATATTCAAGATATATAATTAATAAATATATTTATATTTAAATTACTAGAAGTACACATAGTTATAATTGAGTTGATTTTGTTAATCGAAACTGGTGAACTATTTATGTAATAACCCAAAACCTTATAAGTTTAGAAATTAGAGATTAGATAGTTAATTAGTGGTTTTATATATGTATATGCTTTTATTAGTTTTATGTTATAGAAATATAGGAAATAGAAATAGGAAAAATTAGAATTAAGAAAAAGAATGAGATAAAGATGAAAATTATAAAATAAGAAAAGAAGAAAGAAAAAGAATAGAGATTGATGAGTAATAGAGGAAACATGTCTTGTTTAGGAAAAATAGGGGAAAAGAAAGGAGTTAAGTTTTTGAAAATAAATCAATTTTTTTTTAAAAATTCATCCTTCTCTTCTTTCTTTCGTTCTCTCTCTTTGCGCATACTCCCTCCTTCACTGTAAGGGATTTCACAGCTCTCATACTCCCTCCGATCAGCCACCGCACATATTCCGGCCACTCCACCGTGAAACATGCAAAGCACACCACCAATCCAAGCTCTCAATCTCCCCTAGTTTTTCTCAATTTTTGGAGCTGAGGTTGCAAATCCATCTCCACTTAGCTTTGTAAATTAGTTGAAATTAGAGGTTAGACTCTTCCATAACCTTCTTAATCTTGTTTCTAAGCATATGAATGATGTTAATTTGATGTGATTCTTGTTGTGGGAGTCGAAATTAGGGTTCTTGAATTGGGGATTTTGGTGCTTTGATGCTTTTGTGTAAATTGGCAATGGAATTATGCAATTGGAAGTATGTTATGACATTTAAGCATGAAAATATAACACCCCACTTTTTCGAACCCTAATTTTAGAGCCAAAAATTTAATTCCCTAATTTATGACTTAGGAGTTGAGAATTAATTGAGGAACGAAATTATGACCGAGTCGAGTTTAGGGTTGCGTTGGAAGTTTGAAAAGTCAAACTTGTTGATTATATGACGTGGCATGCGAATATTTGAATTTAAGAAATTATGTGATGAATTATGTGTTTGTGGGTGAGTGAGATTATCAGGATATTTCTCCATAACCTTATTTTCTTGAATTTTCGAAAACCCCTCATCTTATTGGAGAAAATTCTATTTTTCCGGATTTAATTTAATTCTTGGGATATTTATCCAAATTAATTCCAAAACCCAATTATTTCCTATTTTAATGAGAAAAATCGGCCCCCACTTGTTCTAGGTGATTTTCGAAAATCACCTATATTTGGGAAGGAAAGAATTTATTTTATTTTTAATTGATCCCTTATTGATTTCTTTCCATACCTCAAATTAAATATTCTAGCAAATCTTACCATACCTCAAGGAGATCTTGTCATATCTTATTTTAGTTAATAGTAAAAATCCATTCCTTATTTAAAAGGCCTATTACACGCCTAATTCCTTTCTCCAATGGGAGATTTTTATTTTTATTTATTTTTGCTCTGTGATATTTTATTCTACTCCGTAAAATATACCAAAACAAAACCTTGGCTAATTAAAAGCCATATATTTCGAAAATCTCCATGTTTGAGCCCTAGATCTTTTTCTTCTTCTCTACTCCAAAATATTGTTTTATTTAATTGTGGAGAATAAAAATATTTCCAAATATTCTATTTAATTACCTAAAGATCTTATTGAACCCTATAAATAAGAGCAAAACCTAACCCTAACCCTCAAAATTTTCGCCCCCCACCCATTATTTTCGTTCCCTCCCTCTTTTTCACTCTCACTCAATTTTCTTCTACCTTTCTCCAATAATCCTTCATCCTTTGAGAAGAATTAGAGTTTCGAGCCTCAAGATTTTTGAAGAACCAAGTCTCTACTTTGTTTCTACCGTTCGTTTTTTTTTCTCCAAAAAGGTATTCTTATATTAATTCTTCTTCTTTCTAACCAATTAATTGGTATTCTTGAACCCTCATGCATCTTGATCGAGTGAAAGTGGGATAAAGGGGATATGGAATATATGTGCGCATGTGGGCGCATGTGTGTGCGCGTCGTGCGTGTGTGTGCGTCGCCTGTGTGCGTGCGTTGCGTGAGTGTGTGTGTGTGTGTTGCGTGTGTGTGTGTTGTGTGTGTATGTTGGCAAAATACTCTTGTGTGACATATGTTGATGATAGATCTAGAGTTAAGATGCGAATGAAATTATGTGATGAATATGGCTTGATTTTGATTGGTAATATTAAGATAAATCGATGGGAAAAGGGAAACGTGAGGCATGCATGATTTAGGAATTTATGTTAGGACTAATACATGGTATGTACATGTGTGGAAAAGAAAAAGGTGAAACCTCAGTTGCGAAGCAGGATAATAAAGGGAAAGAACATACTTGAAATCTAAGCAGTCGAGGTGGACTTTATTCTTAAACTCTCTTATTTCTTGCAAAAATATTGATTGGTGTTATAAGGGTGGTTTGAAACGTTATGCCATGCATCGTGATTGTTTTTGATGATATCAGTGCGTCTCGATGCCTAGTTTGTGAGTATGCTCCATTAGGCTACAAGCTATGGATATGTATAAACGACTTCGGGTCTGAGTACGGGCCGCAAACCCTGCCAGGCTGTGTACACGAGTGGGATCGGGAGCCGCCCTTGCTAGTCGGCCGGCCTCGTGGGCGAAAAAGTGTGGCCACACTTTCGCCGCACCATGGAAGGATTGTGATTGTGATTGTGATAATTGATGAGAAAAGTGGGGGAGTTGTTTGACTGGCCAGTCTAAGAAATTATTTTTGTGATACTCGTGATATTCTTTTATAACTGCTTAAAACTCGAGTTCACTATGGTAAGGGTGACATAAGCTTATTAAATGTTTTGTGCAATGAGTTCACTGGGTATTTCCAAAATGCTCAGCCCTGCATGTGTTTTCCTTATGTGCGGGTTGAATGGCGGCCCGAGCGTTGGCGGGTGTTGAGCAAACTTAATTAATAAGATGAATATTTTGAACTTCGAGTGTAGTCGTGTCTCCATACATGGCTTCACTTTCTCTTGGATGCTTCTGCTAAATTTTGAAACTCATTTTTATCACTTAGTCGTTTTGAACCTATTTCTTTTTGGATTAGAAGACTGAGACATATGGTGTTTTGTTGAATTCATTCCAACCCTTGACTTTGATCGCCATTTATGCTATCTGCTCTTCATTGATTATTCTTGATCAAACCGTTGACTTATTGCTTTGTTAGCTTGTTATATACATAGGTCAAATCTCTTTAAATGAAACCCTAGCCTTGCTCTCGTTGTATTTATGTTGTCTAGGTAGCGACCGTCGAATTTATTATACCCTAGGAGGGGTCGTTCGTAAAAATGATGGAAAAATCTGAGTTTGAGGGTAGTATGTGACCTTAAGCTCTTGATGGTGATTTTAAAGTTACATTCTTGATGGTTTTGATATTGTATAAAGTTGGGGCTGCCTTGTGGTGAAGTTTGATGTTGATTTTTGTTCCAAATTCAAGTGAAATTTTTTAAAAAGGATTCGGTGAAAGAGGTTTAGTTTTTGGTTGTTATAAAAAGGTTTACAATTGAAGTTTTAGTTTCAAGATGTGAATATTTTGTGTTAACTTCAAAATAAAGTGGCTGTCCCATATTTGTAAAATTAATTAGGTTTGAATAGCATTATCGAATTTCTTAGCTTCTTTTTGGTATGAATGAAGTTAGAAATGTTTTAACTTGTATATATGTTTTATTTTTTTTGGGTTGTGATGAAGGAAAGAATATGGAAAGTGAAATAGATAAATGTGATAATTTGGTTTCTTGTGTTTATTTATAAATCGCGTGTTCTAGAGTTTAATCCCTTAAACTTCGATGCATATTGCTACGTTTTTATATGTTTTATTTGCTTGTGCTATAGAGATTAAATATGATTGTGTGAATGGTATAACTTAATGACATAAACGAGATATGGAAAGGTAAGATGTGAGAATTATGTTTTAAAATTGTTTTGTGGCATATGTTTTTGATTAACAGTGGTAAATGGTTGCTATTGAAGTATCTGTGATAATATATTATGTTGTTGCATAGTTGATCTAAATAGTTCAGAGATATTATATAAAGTGTTGGTAAACGATATCGTTTATGAATTGAAAAATGAACAGAATAGAGATTCCAAGTTATAATTTGATTTCTCGGTTAGTGATATCGTTTAAGTATGTCGAATTGATTTCCAATGCGTTTACACTACGAGCTTGTCGAAGCTCAACCCCCCTTTATTCTCCCTCTTGCAGAGTATAAAGCGAGTGGACTCACTTGTTGCCAGACGTGTCGAGTCACTACCTCCCTTTTGCGGTACAGCTTTAGTTCTCACGTGGCATGCTTAGACTAACTTTTGATTGTAATAGTTGGTTTGGAGATATAAGGTTATGTAACCTTCTTTGCTAATGGGGTTGTAAATAATTATCGAAACAAAATTATCGTATTTTGTTAGGTACATAGTAAAAGTTGTGTTAGTATTTATAGCTTAATCTTTTTGTAGTATTGTGCCTTAGAGGTTTGCAAAAGAAAAAAAAAATTTTAAAATTAAATAGATGTATTAGTTTAATCTTTTTGTAGTATTGTGCCTTAGAGGTTTGCAAAAGAAAAAAAAGTTATACAGATAAATAGACATGTATTAGTTTGTCGATCGTACGAGACGTGAACCATTTATTCGTTAAAAATAACCGAGTAAGGGGTGTTACAATTATTCCTTCAAATAGTTTTTTTAAAATTTTTTTGTAAATAGTAGTATTCCATTTTTCTTTATTTGTATGTCTTATTATATTTCATCCACACATCTCCCCTTTGTTATTTCTTTTATTTTATACTATACTCATATCAAATATTAAAATAGTATACAATCGTCTCCTAAAATATGAATGTTTCATTAAGATGGTTGAAGAAGACAATTACGTATATTTTTTGTTGTTGTTGTTTATAATATCACAAATACTTATTTTAATTAGTTTTTATCTATAAATATATTTTTATACTTATTTACTCTATATATTTTTTATTTTAAGTTAATATATCTTCATTATTTAAAAATCTTTTATTCTGCATAAGCATATGTGTTAACACTAATTGAATAAAAATAAATCATCTTGCACAGAAACATGAGTTTGCAGAATGATATGGACCAATATGTGTTAATACTAATTGAATAAAATAAATCATCTTGCACAGAAACATGAGTTTGCAGAATGACATGGACCAACCATTTTACGCTCCTGAGGGACAGTTCATAAGCATGAAAAGATTTGGGCTTATGTGGGTCCGAAAATGCTCGCCTACATCAAGTATGTACATGTGCACTATATTGCACAACACAATAATTGAAAACGAGGAGAGAACATCGCTAATTAGGAAAATGAACCCACAGACAATACTCCGATCTCCTCATCCAAAAGTGTAGTTGATACGTGATCAAATCATCTACACCTGACTCCAACAATATTTAATAGAAGTATGAGCATATGTCGGTGTCTCAACTAATAATTATCATTTTCTAATGTAATTTTCTCAATACTTAACGTTTCGTGTCAAGATTCGTATCCGATTAAATTAAGAAGGTGCTTTGGTCATAAAATTTAGTCCTCTAACTCAATCCTAGATGGATAATCATGAGATAATTAGTCATAGCTAACCCCTACCTATGACTAAAATAATCTCACAACTCAACCATATATGGTATCTTAGTACTCCCTCCGTACCACTTTAAAAGTTCCTGCTTACTACTTCTGTCCCACTTTAAAAGTACCGTTAAGCCATTCCATTTTTGTACAAAACAATTACCCTTCACTTTCCACTTAACTAACAATTAATTACCCTTCATTTAAATTATCCAAGGGTAGAATTAACACTTCATTATAAGAGGATAAAATTTGAATAAAAATGGCCAAAAAGTGGATCCCAAAGTCCATTATCACACTCATTTTCTACAAACTCCAACACTTTTTTAAAACTCCCACCCAATTCAACCGGACTCCCAATTGCTCCACCTCATATTTTTCATCCCATGTATTTATATACCTATTTTAAATTAATTTCTTTTAATCTTTTACTAAATGCCTTCTTCTCGTTTATTTATTGCGGCGGAGCATTTGATTTCCAACACTATTTGGTAGGTCGGCAACCCTGATTTATTTGTTTAATTTGATCTCTTATGATAGTCATTTACATAGATGAATGCTTGATTTCCTTATTCTTCTAATCTGAGTTTCGAAGGAGATGTTGCAGTCCGTTTAATTTCTAGCTCGCCAGAATCGTCCTCTCTCATATATTGGTCATCGTCATCATCTTCCATTTGCATTTTCACAGGATGCGAGTTTTCTGCCTGATTCATGAATTTCTATTTGCTTTAGCTTTCTAATTTGAGGAATCTTCTGTTTGCAGCATGTGATTTATGCACAGAGGAAGAATTCTGCTTGATCTATTATTCTAGTTCTATCAACAAATTTATAAAGGTCGATTTAGTGAATGGTTGCTTAAAATCGTAAGAATCAATATCAGTTTTGTGTTTCTCCTCCGATAATTTATTCCTTTTTATTTATTTATTTTCGCAATCTGTTGTTAGCTTGCTCATGAGATGATACCCTAGAAATCCAGTATCCATGGATGATTTACCAGACCTTGTAGCTTGGGACATATTGGAGAGGCTAAACACAACGGTGGATAAAAGTGCTATATCTCTAACATGTAAGCGCCTCCACAAATTGGACAATGTGCAACGGAAATCTATCCGCGTTGGCTGTGGCTTGCGTCCTGCCAATGAGGCATTGGTTTCTCTCTGCAACCGGTTTCAGAATTTGGAAAAGGTTGAAATCTCTTACTCGGGTTGGATGTCCAAGTTAGGGAAACAGTTGGATGATCGAGGTCTTTATAATCTCTCCATTAGCTGTCCTCGTCTCGCTGATCTTACCTTAAGTTATTGCACTTTTATCACTGATGCTGGTTTGACTCACTTGGCTTCCTGCTCTAATATCTCTGCCTTGAAGTTGGTCTTCACTCCGAGAATCAGTGGATGTGGGATATTATCGGTGGTAGTGGGATGTAAGAAGCTCGCATTGCTGCACCTCATTCGTTGTCTCAATATCACCAGAATGGAATGGCTGGAGTATCTTGGCAAGCTTGGAGACGCTTGAAGATCTTTGCATCAAGAATTGCAGGGCGATTGGAGAAGGCGATCTCATTAGATTAGGGCAAACTTGGCAAAGATTGAAACGGTTGCAATTTGAGGTGGATGCAAATTATCGTTACATGAAAGTTTATGACAGGCTAGCAGTGGATCAGTGGCAGAAGCAGTCGGTTCCATGTGACAAGATGACTGAACTTATATTGGTGAACGGCATCATCAGCCCTGGGAGAGGTCTTGCCTGCGTCTTGGGGAAATGCCGGAACTTGGAAAAGATTCACTTAGACATGTGTGTCGGGGTGAGGGATTCCGACATTATAGGTTTGGCTCGCAACTCAGGGAGCAGCCTCCGGTCCATCTCACTCCGAGTGCCATCAGATTTCTCACTCCCTCTCCTGATGACCAATTCCATAAGGCTAACAGACAAATGCCTGGAAGCATTGGCTCAGAACTGCTCGCGCCTTGAGTCCGTGAGATTATCTTTCTCCGATGGTGACTTCCCTCCATTTCCTCGTTCTCTCTGCAGGGGATCCTCACGGTGGTGCTCACGTGCCCGATGAGGGAGCTTGCTCTGGATCACGTGTACTCGTTTGATGACGTGGGGATGCAAGCTCTTTGCAGTGCAGAGCATCTTGAAATGGTGGAGCTGACAAGGTGCCAGGAGATTACAGATGAGGGGCTGGAGCTTGCAGCAAAGTTTCCTCAGCTGCGAGTCTTGAAGCTCAGCAAATGCCTTGGGGTAAGCTGTACGACGGGTTGAAGCCGTCGTGGGGTCGGGTAAGTTGAAGGTTTTGGCTGTGGATGATTGTCCACAGATATCTCATAGGGGCGTTGAAGGAGCTGCTGATTCGGTTTCTTTTAAGCGGGATCTCTCGTGGATGTATTAGTTCTAGTTTAGGATGAAATTATCTCTTTTCATCTTCTTCAATTCTGCTTTACATATAGGAGTATGTTGTAGTATCTATTAATTTTTCCCATCTGCATAGATAAGTTTTTCTTGCAAGCTGATGAAAATGTATGGGAGAACTCCAAATTTGGATGATTGTTGAAGTGGAAAATACTGGAAGTGTGGAATCAAACATGTGTACTTTTTTACAACTATCGCACTAAATTGTCCTTTTAAAATATTTTCATTGATCTATTTTGAGTTTTGAAGCATGCACTCACTGAAACTTAACACAATAAATTTCATACTTTTTGAGTTCTTTAGTTGGACAAACTCCATTTATGAATGATTCAATTTATTTTCTGGGACTAACAGGTCTAATCATTAAATCCTTTAAATTGTTGGGCGATCTCTGTCGATATCGCGATTTTGAGTGAAAGATAGAGTCACAATTTATCATAAAAAAATAAGTATGCCGGTGATTAATACAGAAAGATAAATAAAATGTATAATAGGAGTAATAATACTTTTGACATGCTTGTAAAATAAAATAAAGAGGCATAAAAAAAGATTGCTATGAAAAGGTAAAATTATCGGAATATCAATGGAAGTTGATCAAATTCTTGTCAACTCCGTGACTTTAAAATATGAGTAGTTAATTATGTTAAACTTTGTTATTTTTTTCAATTCTCACGTTGATTGTGTAAATTGTGAAGCCGAAATCTATGTTTTTTTTGTGCATATTTATACATCACTAAAAACCTATGAATTTTAGTTTAAATAATAAATATAAAATTAAACATAAAAATTAGATTGGATGAATATTTTTTGGATTTCCACATCATACAAAATTTTTTTTTTCTTAAATCTAATAAAATAATTTAAAAAAAAAATTATAAAGTAAATTTTTTGGATTAAAAAAAAATTAACCAAAACTTTATAGTTTTTTTTTTTCAAAAATTTTTGGATCACACTTATTTTTTTTATGTAGTTAATTTTTTTTTTGGGGAACTAACTTATTTTTAATATTTTGATGAAAATAATTCCACTATTTTAAAACTTTTTTTCCCGATGAAAAATTTATTTTTTGTAAAAATATTCAACATCTGGGCCCTCATCGTCTTCCCTATTTTTTGGGAGACGAATGAACCTTTTCTTCATTGGCTGCAAATTGCAATTGATTTTCCAAAAGCAGAAAAAGGAGAGCAATTGGGAGCTTGAGATAGCCTTTTGTTTTTCTTAATACAGTTGCAGAAAAGGTAAGAACCCTATATCAGTCAATTGCTTGTTTTTTAATTTTTTATATCCCCAAACCGATGACCCCCTTTTTCATGCTACCCCTTTTTTCCCCCGCCGCGTTTAACAAGTAGAAACAACGAATGCTTTCCATCACTATTCCTGTTGCAAACCCCTTTCATTCACTCCCCTCAAATCTTCATAATTACAGGGCACCAGCCCCCGCTGATCTCAGATTTCCCCCTCAGGGTTTTTTATCGAGGGCCTTTTTTTTTGTTTTGGGTTAAAGGGATCGGGTCTTGCACAAGCATTTGTATATTTAGCCTTTATTTCTTTTTTTTTATTTTAGTGAATGCAATTGTTTGAATTTTTTAAATTTGAGTCTAGCTCAGCAAATTGCGAGTAAAAAAGTTTTTCCGTTGCGTGAAATGTAACTGTTTCTAGCTCTGACTTGGCTGGATTGTAGCTCTATAATGATGTTTTAATGAGCTTTAGAGGACTTATCTGCATCCTTTCAATTTTTTATTTAGCACGATTCCGTTGTTCTTTTAGCACTAATAAGAGTTTAGGCATATTGCAGGGTGTACAAGTTTCTGAAATTCATAGGGCAATTGCTGCAAACTGAGTGTCCCTGCGATTCATGTTTGCGTTGATGTGAGCTGGGGTTACTTTGACACATGCAATTGAGTTACCATGAAGCGATATGTATACATAAATGATGAAAATCTAGCAAAAAAATATCTAATTGGGCAATCGAACAAAAGAAAAACCATCTGGAATTTTCTCCCAAAAAAACTATGGGAACAATTCAGGTTACTTTACATCGCCTCTATAAAACCCTGTGTACCACTGAGTTAAGTTTCATCTGGTATTGGTCTTTAGTGTGGAAAATAAACCCAATTCCCTTTTTACATGAACATATATAATTCTTAGCCAGTTCTGTAGCATTTGGCCCTTGCTGCAAACTGTACTTCTTTTTTTTCACTGCATCATTTGTTTCCCCTGGATCATGGAGATATATTTTAACATTATTCACCCGCATTTATGGTTATGGTTTTGACTAACCAATCACTTTCAATTTTCAAACAACGCTGATGACAGCATGTGTATTAAATGTTATATCTTCCATCCCCCCTTTATTAAATGTGAGCTCTATCTTTTATTTGCAGCCGTTTTATGAATCAATACTTTTTTGTTGATTGCCTGCCTTCAACTTTGGTCCCTCATCACTCCTGTCAATCCTGCAAGTACTTGGGGTCCTCTTATATTCATATTTGCAGTCTCAGCAAGTAAAGAAGCATGGGATGATTACAATAGATATCTCTCAGATAAAAAAGCAAATGAAAAAGAAGTTTGGATTGTGAGGCAGGGTATCAGAAAGCTTGTACGTAAACTACATCTGATGGTCTTTTGTGTTCTTCTATTTTATTTTACAGTTCCATCCAGCATCTGTTATGAGTTACGCAGATCACCGAAATATGGTTTCAGCTGTGAAAGTCTTTTTCACCTTCATATTTCATAATTATCAAAAAAGGGGAATTAATGGGCGGGACTTTGTTTGGTGGTGGGGGTTCACACCCCAATATTGTAGTGTTTTAGTTGGCTATCTTGTACTTATCTCTCTCTAAAAGTGTCTGTAATGTACTTCTGTTAGGGATATTCCCAGTTCAACATTATGCATATGCATAAAAGGGGCTGGGGCAACATTTAGGGGTGGTGGTCTTGCATTATACTCCATTTACTAGTCATTTGGACATGTTGGCATAAAAATGTTTATTATGTAATTACTTATAGAAATTGCTTGCAACCAATTCATGTCATGTTTTCCAAGAGGTCTTCACGAACATAAATTACATTTTTTTTTAGAAGTCACTGCTGCAGTGAATTGTCTTTTTAGAGGAATGCTTCTTGATTTTTCTCAACCTTTTGATTGTCTTATCCCTTGGGCTTTCTCATATCTGGCCAATGTTACTTTTGTTCCTTAGATTCAAGCCAAGATATTTGTATCGGGAACATAGTATGGCTCCGTGAAAATGATGAAGTTCCTTGTGATCTTGTGTTACTTGGCACAGCTGATCCACAGGGTTTTGCTATGTGGAGGTAAATTTTCTAACCCCCTCTCTATTTAGGTTCATTTGTTTATTATGAGGTGTTGGAATTTATTGTCCTATTTATAATAAATGCTGATATTCATCACTCCGGGACAGAAACACACACGCTCAAGGCTCATACTGACTATTTGGTTCTTGTATTCCAATACGAACATTTCACTGAACAGATGATCTTTTCCAGAATTTAATATGTCCTAGGGTGGCAAATTGTCACGCCCATTTTCTAAGGATAGAAGACACGGTGAATCGCGACTGGGGAGGGTTAAAGAAGCGGAAGAAAGGGAAAAAGACACAACTCGACCAAAGCTTGAAATAATAGTTATAGCTCGATTAAATCGAGTATCTCAACAATCAACAACTCAAAGAATATTATCTCAACAATACAAGGACTCAAAGAAAGAGAATAACTCGCGGAAGCATTTCGAGAGTAATCTGCATGTAGAAGACACAACATATCTGGACATTTGATAAACATTCTTCACTTTTATGCTCAACACCTCCGCACTCGTCCACCTGCTTCAACTGCATATGGGAAAACAAATGCAGAGTGAGTACTTGATTTACTCGAGGAACAAATGTCAAAACAATTTTATAAAACAGTTATGTCATGCCGCCATTGAGTGACCTCGGATTTTAGTTTGAAAAGGCCCAAGACACTAAAAATATTTCACAAGCACAAACTTTCAACTCATCCTCAAATCCTTTTCCTCATCATTTCAAAAACACAACCATTTTTCCTTGAGTTATTTAAGAAACGCCATACTCTGCTTTGAGCCGTGTGGGGCCACTTTCCACGAGCACGAAAAACCACAACCCATTCGATGACTCACGCCTCATCATGTACACTAGTCCAAGTAAGGACGCACCTTGCTAGGACCCGAATTCGATTAAACTCATAGTAGGGACTCAGCTCCCACTAAGCAATCATCAACCTCATCATCTCAACAACCTCACATCATCATCTCAACAACCTCAACATCAACAACATCAACAACATGTGAAACGAATGTGGCCGCAAACTCGATCACCTGGATCGCCGACCCAAAAGACGGCTCACGATCCCCAATGGTGTACACTAGTTCGAGAGGACTCACTCCTAGTCGACGAACTCGATTTCAATAGGTCTAGTAGGGACATCTCCCTTGCTAAACAAACAGATAGCATTTTCAAACAAAAACATGCATGACATACCCTTTCGAAACTTCATTTTTCTCATAAACGTAGAAACATAAATCATTTTTCGTCAAGGTCGAGCATCATCTCACATCATATCAACAAGTCGAGCAAATCACAATATCACTCAATTAATCAACACATATTATCACATAACATCACTTTCAATACTCTCACTTTAATCACAAATTTCACATCATGCTTGAATTTAAATAATTGCAATCACATAAAATGATGCTCAAACCAACATATATATTAAATCGAAAGCTCTTGAAAACTTTAGTTCGAAAGCCCACCTGTTCATTTAAAGCTTTAACTTGTGCTCCATTCCATTCTCGAAAAGTGTGCGTGAAGTCGCCCATTGTTTTAGTGTACTCCGGCCCAATCTTCATTTAATTAAATTGGCCCATCCCAACTACTCCAATCCATTTCCTTTATTAAAACAGGAGGCCCAAAACTTTAATATAAATCATTTGGCCCAAACATTAAATAAAACAAAGGCCCAGACCTTCTCTCTTTCTCCTTACGTGAGAGTCCAGAATGGGAGAAATTTCTAATCTCTTCCCTTTCTCTCAATTCCTCAAGATCGGCCTCTTCTTTCTTTTCTATATCGTCTCCTTCTGTCTAGCCATCGTTCTGTCATGGCCCCACTGCCTCGTTTCTCTCTGCACCGCCGCGCGTAGCGCTGCTGCCGTCCTCTCCGTTGAGCGCTGCCGTCGCCATCACCGCCCTATCTTTCCTCATCTCCGCCACAGCGCGCTGCTCAAATGTTGTCGGCATCATTGCCGCCGGGTAGCCGTTGCTGCTCCTGATCGAGACAGCCATCAGCCGAAGTCTAAGCATCACCGAAACCATCTCACTCTGTCTCCGTTCACACCGCTGCTGTCCGCGCTCGTTTCGCAGCACAGCCGCTGCTGCATTTCCACCGCCTCGCACCCTCTCTCTTTTCCTCTTGGTCGAAGGTAAGGCTGCACTTCCCCTGGTCAGAACGCAACACTGCTGCTGTCGCGGTGCAGCGCTGTTGTTCGTACCCAACGCCGGCACTGCTGCTTTGCTTCCTCCGTCAGCCGGTCTCTCCTCTCTTCACGTCATTCCCGAACTGAAAGCCACCGCCGTCTCTCTCTTTTTCTCTAAATCCTCCGCCACCAAGCAGCCCCAATTCACCCTCTTTTTCATCCTCCATCTCTCCATCGATCTCGCTGCTGCGTTCCTCTCTTCTCACCGGAATTTCAGCGCTGCCTGAGTCGCACCCCTGTCATCATCGCGTCAACTCGGCGCCACCTCGCCTTTCGCTGGGGTGCCATCGCTCATCTTCTCGCTGCCCCATCGCTGCTCGTCGCCTCCTCTCCGTCAGCTCTATCTATCTCTCCCTCTTTTCTCTCTGCCGCCATGCTACTGCCCGATGGTGGTGTAGGATCGACGCCGCCGTCATCATAGCGCTCACCGTATTCTCTCTGAAACTCTCAAGCTTGAAACTGGTGAAACAAAATGAAGTTGATTGGGAGTGATGAACGTGGATCATGGGAGATATATGTAGAAACCGATTTCATGGAATCAGGAGGTAGAAACCGATTTGTTGCGGGTTTTGTGGAACGTAAAAATTTGTGAAACTAATCTGGCTTAAATCCGATGATTGGGTTGCATAATCAAGGTGACCCAACATGAAAATTTAATAAATGACTGGGCTCATAACAAAGGGCTTTCTTCAAAAGAATGAATAAATTCTATAGCCCAAAATGTATAGTATATTATTTTACTACAAGAATCGTGGGTGAAAAATCGCTAAAATATTCGACTTCCTTCCAAGACAATTAAAAACAAAAAAAACAAAAGTCGGGTGTTACAAATCGTGCGTGTTGGTCGTTATCGTGTCGACACGATAACGACACACACGATAACAACAAACACGAACACGACCCGTTAAGAAAATTCCAAACACGAACACGAACACGACCCGGTACCCTCAGACACGAACACGACACGAACCACTTCGGTTTACACGACACGATAACAACACATATACGACACAACACGATAACAACACTATAATAATAATATTATAATATATTAATATTATTTCTAATATGAAAATTTTAATTTTAATTTTAAATTTTTAAATTTTTAAAATTTTAAAATAAATAAAAATAAAATTAATATTATATATACTTAACGTGTAACACGACACGAACATGACACGAAATAATATTATAGTATACTTAACGTGTAACACGACACGACACGAAATTTTCGTGTCCTATCGTGTCGACACGATAAGGACACGAACCCAATAAGCTTTGATACATACCCATTAATTTCGTGCGGATTCGTGTCGTGTTATCGTGTCGTGCCAAAAATTGCCAGCCCAATCTGTCCCTGGGTTGTTGTCGAATTTGGACAATACACAATCACATCTATCTTATGCAGCTATACTGGAACCATATGTTCTGGATATTGCAACACTAGTTTCTACAGTTACTACTAACTGCGATGATTAACTTTATAAAGAAATTAAGCTATTCACTGTGGTAAGTATTTATATGAGCACAAAGTGGAAATAGGGTCTGTGACTAATCTATATAAGTAATGTTAAGTCGGGTGGTCTTTTGCCTAGGATTTTCAATCCAGTTTGACAGAAAGAAACAGAGTTGTGTGAGGGTCACAAATATACAAGTAAAAAATAGATGCCATATTGTTAGCCATGTTTGAATGAGATCTATTTGAAAGAATCTCTATATGTATTAGTTTATCAAATGGTTTTTCTGCAGCCAAAAACTGAATCTAAAAGGATAGATGCCTTGGGCTGTTTTAGTTCTGAATCTACAAAATGAAATTTTCCCTGGTTTTCCCCAAAATTACCTCTGTGTGTGGCATCCTTGTAAATTGACCATGGCAATCAAATCAGTACTATCTGCTTCTATGCTTTGGGGGAGAATCTAACTGAATGTGTATGTTCACCTGACGTGTTGATGATAATGATGTGTTTGTCTTCTAGACAGCAGCACTAGATGGAGAAACTGACCTAAAGACACG
This sequence comes from Salvia hispanica, assembly GCF_023119035.1. Taxonomy (NCBI): domain Eukaryota; kingdom Viridiplantae; phylum Streptophyta; class Magnoliopsida; order Lamiales; family Lamiaceae; genus Salvia; species Salvia hispanica. Next base: position 49,725 of record NW_025952559.1, on the reverse strand, counting down.
GTCGATACCTTCTGCTTGCATGGGAATAGATGTTGATTTGTTGCACAAAATCAAGGCAAGACGTTTGTATATTTTGAATTATTAATTTACTGTATTAGACACATCGTTTAATTCTTGTTCATGTTCCAGGGTGTAATTGAGTGTCCCAGTCCAGATAAGGATATTAGGAGGTTTGATGCAAACATGCGACTGTTTCCTCCATTTCTTGATAATGATGTTTTCCCCTTGACAATTAAAAACACACTTCTTCAATCGTGCTACTTAAGGAACACAGAATGGGCATGTGGAGTTGCTGTGTACACGGGTAAGTTTGTATACCTTCAGGCATCTAAACCTAAACCCAATATTGTTATACTTGTTTCATTTTCTTGAATGAATACCCTTTCTCTATTGATGCCAAATAGTAGAAAAGGTCATGGCATCATTAAATTGATAAAATGTTTAAAGCTACTGGTTGGGATTTCACCTGTATGCAGATGATCAGGGGCATATCGGGATAGCTAAAAATTCGTTAGTGTAGCCATTGCTGGTTTCTCCGTTTTTAAAAGCTTCCTTTTTTACTTCCTCCGTCCCCAAAGAATATGCATTTTGGGTTCGCCCCAGTTTTAATAAAAAATTGATAAAAGAAAAGAGGTAGAGAAAAAAAGAAATAAAGATTGTTATGGAGAATGGTCTCACCTCATTAGGGGAAAAAAGGGTTCCAAAATTAAAAGTGCATTTTTTGGGACAAAAAAAGGAAAGAGTGCATTTCATGGACGGAGGGAGAGAGACAAACATGTTTATAGGACTTGCAAATTTTTTTTAATTAAAGAATTTTTATAAAATTTTTTTGTTTACTTGAGTTATTTTTTTAACTTGCTTTCTTTGTTTTTAAATCTCATAAAGTATACAAATTTAAAGATAAAAATTAAAAATCTAGAATATAAAATATATTGGTTCCTGGGTTTAGTGGCATTGGCTGGCCCCATATTTTAAAAAGGCGACTGTGACATGCTTTTAGTCCACTGAAATAAGATTTGTTCTGTAAATGGGAAGAAAACTTCTGCATACTTTAAGCTCTAACTAAAGAAACATTTGTTAGATGTAAAACACTTCTGCTTGGTTTTCATTTTTCTTATCGGGTCACATACCTGAACCTTGTTTATATGTTCCAATGTCATAGCTCAAGGGGCTGTACATTTTAATTCTGAAAGCTGATTACTTACCTTCTTTGTTAGTCAGAGATCAAGTAATTTCTGGCGTAAGTCTCTATCTTTTTTTAAATTTAAACAAACCAAGCTGGGCATTTTAGGGGTATACCTAAACCAAAGCTTACACTGTAGATGCCAGATTGACAAATTGACTGGAGCAATATTTTTTTCAGATAGTTGTCGCTTTGTTCTAGGCATAGGGGGAATGTTTGGAAGGACCAGAAGGGGGGGAAGGTTATCTCTTTAAATAGCTTGTCAAATTTTCTTGCTCCTGCTCTTAAGTTAGATCAGCATCCCTGAAATGGAAATTTTAATGGGAATCCTGGAAGAATTTTTCGGGAAGCAAATATTTAAAGAACTTATATTTGTAGGTGATTTTTTTGTTCAAGGAATTGTTTAGATGAAGATAAACATATTTTAATCATGTAATAAAATGTTTAGGGGGCTTAAATCTGTTATATACATTGCTAACATGCCCACCTTTTCTTCCCGGTTCTTTTTTGATCTGATGTAAAAAATCTTGATCCATCTTTTGTAGCTATGGTATGTTCAATATCCAAAAGAAGGTCCTTGGTATGAGCTTCTGGTCATCCCGCTTTGATTTGCTACTTTGCTCCATCATGATTCCTAATCCCTAAAGGAAACTTTTGAGTTTTTTAGTTATCTTATTGTCATGTCTTTTTATTGGGGTTTTGATGCCGTAGGCACTGTATTGATGTTATGTCTAAAGCTATACTTGTATATTTATGCTTAAAAGAAACTAGAAAAAAAAATGTATTTCATTATGTGAATTAACATGTGTTGTGCATGTCTTTTAAATATATGAATATATTTAGGACTGTTGAATGGTCTTTTTTGCAGGTGTCCTTAGATCTGTTAAAAACTTGTACCTTTATAGATTGGGATGACCAGTGGTTGATCCAGAAACAGGGATTCGGGCCAATGAATAAGTAAAAACTGAGAATGCACTTGTAATTACTGTTATAGTGTTCTGATTTACTTTTTTTTCTTGTTTACAGCACAGCAATCAGTGAGGACGGGGCAAGTTGAATATATTGACAGATAAGGGAACTCATGAAAATAAAAACTTTAAAAGATGCTGCATAATGGGAGATTCTATGGGGAAAGAGAGTGGGGATGCCTTGACAGGTCAGCTTTTTAAATTTCCTCATGCATTGAAGTTTAGATTCTTCATCTAGTCTTCAACTGAAACCTTGTAACCTACATATATAGCTGCAGCGGGCAGAATATTTTTTAGTTTTAGGCTTTTTTGATTAGTTAGTGGACCTAGGTTTCTTTCTGCTACTACTTCATCTGCAAAAACATTAACCTGTTTAGGAAATCGAAAACGATACTAAAATAGAAGGATGAGTCTTGAGATGTCATCATAAAGTGCATTCAGATTTAGTACCCGACAATAGGTTTAGTTTCCATAACAAAAAGTAGGAAAAAATTTTTTGATGGCATATGTCAGCTTAAGTGAAAAAAAATTTGGGCCAGGGCCCGGTGTTCTCTAGTATTATTCATAATGTAGCTTACATTTATACCCAGATTCTGTATATGCAGATGCCCAGCTTTCTTTTTGATGTATCCATTGGGTCTGCTGATGTCATTAAATTTTCCCCAAAATTATGGGCCCTATGCAAACTGTTATTCCTTGAAGGTGACTATATCAACTTATATGTTAAATCTGGTCTTGAATAGGTATTTTCTCCTCTATATACTTAATATTTTTTTGACTTTGAAAAAGGGGGCAATTTCATACAAGGCATATCCCAAGATGAAGAAGCCCTTTTATGTGTCTTCCGTTTCCCTGATTTTTAAAAAAAAAGGAATATTCTTGGTAAGTGTAGATGTTATCGGGTATGGGTGGGTGATGGGCTTGGGGTCCTCCTGCCTAGCCTCCAAGTTTATCTGTAGCAAACATGTAGACACACACATGCACATATATTTTACTACATGTATATTTTACTTAACATAATTTTACAGGAAATACACATTCACTCATCATACAATACACTTTACAATTACACTTTATAATAACATAGACATATAATGCCTATTATGAGATATAAATTCAAGTATTATTCCCGTAGTGAACACTCTGATTCACATCTGACAGGAAAAGAATGTCAGTGGTGGTTCGGGACTGCCAAAGTAGAGAAATCTTTCTCTTGTCAAAAGGAGCAGATGAAACTATTCTTCCTCTTACCTATTCTGGTAATCTCATTTTTATTTCCATGGGTACTATTGTTGTTCGATTGGCTATAGTAATTTTGTAGGAAACTTTGCGTTGATTGATCTATAAATTTCAGCCCTTTCGAGTTCTGAAATTATGGTTAGAATTTAGTTCAGCTAGGAAAGCCAGTTTGGCTTGTGAAATAGGTTGCGTGCATCATATAATTTTGTTCCTTGCTCTCTATGATTGGTTCATGCTAAATTAAAAAGCAAAATGCATAAATTATCTCTTCTAAACTGTTATCCTTCATGTGAGTCTCAAAGTCATTTGATTTGATTTTTGTTTCTCTTATATTGGTCTATAAGCTTCTTGGCATGTATGCACAATATGTTGGATGCATTTGATCTGTATCCTCAAGTTTCTTGTTTTCTCCTGAGAAAATATTAGCTGTAGGTGTTGTCCATATTTAAATTATCTTTTTTTCAGTAGGATGAAATATTTGTAATATCTAACAGATAGATTGTGTCAGGGCAACAGGTTAGGACTTTTGCGAGCTGTAGAACAGTATGCTCAAATGGGTCTGAGAACATTGTGCCTTGCTTGGCGTAAATTAGAGGAGGAGAATATCAGGAAAAAAGTTAGTGGAATATGAGAACTACTTTTATATATTAATTTTATAATAAAATGTGAGTGAAATAAGTTAATGGAATGTGAATATGTGTGGATACCACTCCCCTTATAAGGCCTTTTAAGGGGTGGGTGGCCCACTTCTAATATAGTATCAGAACGGGTTTAAGTCGATGATAGATATCTCTTCCCTTGCCTACTCACGTGATGGAAGGCCGATGTGTCATTCCGGCCCACACGTGAAGGGGCGTGTTAAAACTTTTAAATCTTATCCCACATCAACTTGGTGATGATCCTAACTCCTCTATATAAGTATGGATAACCCTCCCCCTTACGAGCCCTTTTAAGGGGTGAGTGGCCCATTTTTAATATTGGGAATCTTTCTTCTTTTTCATACTCTTTTTTTCTTTTGGGTAGTGTGCATAAAAAACACTTTGTGATTGTATTAAGAAAAATTAACCTTGCCTGATAGGTCATATATGTTTTCTATTAGACTTTAAGGAATCAGTTATATGACAAGAAGAAAAGAAAAACAACTTTGCAGTGGACTAACTGCATTTGCTTGTTATTAACAAGCACCAAATGGCTCTTCAACTTTAGTCTCTCTTAACTAGCATCTGTTGTTCCTCAGACCTTCTGAATCTGATGCTTCATATCCAAGCTTGTGTATTAATAGTACTCTCTTGACTCTTGTTGATTCTTTTTGTCTCAGCCTGTGGCTGGACCTTCTCCACCTGACATTTCTTTAACTAAAGTTTTTTTTCTGCTACTAAATTTTCGTATTTCAAATTGCTGTGTGCATCATTAACAGAGCCTAAAGGCCAGCTTCTGATTATTGATGGGAAAACTGAGGATGAAGTATGTAGGAGCTTGGAGCGAGTTTTGCTAACTACGAGAATCACAGAGTCTGAACCCAAGGTATGATTTTTCCATTTTTCTGAAACTAGATTAACTGCAACTTTTGCCAACTTAGTTTTGTGCTTTTGAGTGATTTTATCATATTACATGTACGAATATTATTTTTATGTGCAAATTGTATTGCATTTTGTCTTTTCTAGAACATGTACCAGTAGGTTTTGTAGCTTAACATTATTTGATGCCTTATATTAGTAATATGATTGTGTTCTTTCTTCTCTCATTTATCATATTTTTTTATTATGAGCCTGCATCTGTTTTAGTGCTAGCAAATCTGATCCTGGAATCCTGGCATGATTAAAGGACTGGAGCTTTTCTATGGCTTGGCTGAAAATCTTATCATTTCTGGAAAAGCATCCTAAAGTTTTCCTTCTTATTTACACTTCTGATCCCTTTTCAAGTTTATTTTCTATGAGCCATAAGGAGGGAATTTGAGAGATGTCACAGCTTTGAAACTTAGTTTGGCCTGGTACCAAATGAAATATAATTGGTTTATTCCACTATATCATCAAAGTGGTTAAATTAAAACGTAGGGTATGCCTAATTCTATCATCTCCAGTTAAGTACTAATAGCTGTGATTCTGTAAAAGATGTGTGACTGATACGCTGATAGCAGCATGGTCAAGTCAAGAGTTGTTACTAAAATGGTCTATAACTGTATCTGCATCTTATACATTTTATACCCAGTAAAGATTCCTAGGAGTTCTCTTACCAAAAGACATGTGGGGAGCAAAGGGCCCCTATCTGCACTTGTTACATTTGTGTCTGGAATAGAGATGTTATGAGAGATATTTTGTTGAAACAGGATGTAGCTTTTGTTGTTGATGGCTGGGCTCTTGAAATCGCCCTCAAGCATTATCGCAAAGCTTTCACAGAACTTGCGATTTTGTCACGAACAGCTATTTGCTGTCGTGTTACTCCATCCCAGAAGGCTCAGGTATGTGACTCCTCTTCTAGCTAGTTTCTGGTGGATAATACAATAAACTATATGCATACACCAAGTACATATAGTGATATTTAAAAAAGAATGTCACATTTTTCTAGCTTTAACGATTTCATAGATTTTTTATGAGATGGAATTTTTGAATTACCATGGAAAAGTATATATCTGCAATCCAAGCTGCAACTAATATCATGGAAGCGCCATACTTACCCAAATTTATGTGTAGGGCAAGAAAAATCTGTCCAAAAATGTACTCCCTCCGTCCCACCAAAGATGACCCAATTTCCTTTTAGTTTGTTGTCCCACCCAAGATGACTCATTACTAAAACTAAAAACCTCTTTATCCCTACTTTATTCACTCTCTATTACTTTATTCTCCACCTAACACATTACTAGGAAGGGGGTCATCTTCCTTGGGACGGAGGAGTAGTTTGAAAAATGTATCGAAAGGACTATATGCTTTTGCTACATATTGCAAACATTGACGCCTGTCATCTCGTCAAGCCACTTATCCTTCGTGACTATACAAAAATGGGAGAAAATAGAATATTATGTCTATGGAAGGTGGTAATAATAACCACTTTCCCCAATAGAAATTATTAACCATGCTTATTTGTGCATACATTTACATACATTAATGAATTTCTATTATATTAGTTCTTTTTATATATTATTAATACTTATTTCATGTAAATGGTTTTTATATATACTACATTACTGCTTTTTATGACAATCGTTAATTATACAAAATCAATTTTACAGATTGGTATTCAGTTCACACGGGAAGAAATTTCCCTGTATTTGTTCGAAATTTTGTACAATTATTTTCTTTGAAATTACTGTCTTTCTAACTGGAATAACCATTTCACCATTATTACTCTTGTTTACTGTCGTTTTTAGCAAGATATGACTGAAACTTTCATTTATTTATTTTTTCAGCTGGTAGAACTTTTGAAGTTATGTGATTACAGAACTCTGGCCATTGGGGATGGTGGAAATGATGTGAGGATGATCCAACAAGCTGACATAGGGGTTGGCATAAGTGGAAGAGAAGGACTGCAGGCAGCCAGGGCAGCTGATTATAGCATCGGAAGTAAGATCTTTGTTAACGTTTTAGGTTTCCATACTTGCATTCAAGTAATTCTTCAGACATTTGTTTTAGTGGACTCACAGTAATATATTCTTACTAAATTTTTTTATGTCACCATATTCTTCACTTGCAGAATTCAGATTTTTGAAAAGACTGATACTTGTGCATGGACGCTATTCATACAACCGCACAGCATTTCTTTCCCAATATTCCTTCTATAAGTCGTTGTTGATATGTTTTATTCAGATCTTGTAAGTTCTTTAACTTGCTCACATACATTCAGTTGAGGAGCAATGGAGTATATGATTTCCTTGTGTGCTTACAGTACAATCTTCCAGTTCCTCTTTCATTTCAGGTGTCTCTGGAACCAGTCTGTTCAACTCAGGTCAGCTTGATGGCTTATAATGTGTTTTACACAGTGTTCCAGTTCTGGTCAGTGTTCTCGACAAAGATCTTAGTGAAAGAACTGTAATGCAGCATCCCCAGATACTATTTTATTGCCAAGCAGGAAGGTTCAATTCTACTCTCTTAAAACTTAAAGCTATTTCACTTGTTTCCAAGAGAGGAGATCAAACAAAGTGGATAAAATGGTTACTCAATCATGCTCTACAAAATAAATTAATTTGTGTACAAAATTTGGGGATTAAATACTCCAAGAAAGAGTTCCCTAGGGGACGTTCAAGCGGTGATGACTATAATGTTTCATACTCCATCAAGAAAGAACTAGGGTATTTTTTTGCATGAAGCTTAGATAGAAATGTGAGACCTATAATTTTGGCTGTACCATGCATAAGACTTGCAACTATAAGTGACACCTTATTCTAGCAATATGCCTCAGAGCAAATGTTGATTATTTTTAGTCCACAACCCATATCTGTTTTCTGACCTATATATTAGAATGCGGAAGTTTCATTTTTCCTTAATAAGGTACTTGATACTACTCTGATTCTCTAGGCAATTGTTGTTTTTGTCATCACCATACATTCCTATGCTTTTGAGAAAAGTGAGATGGAGGAGGTAGCAATGGTTGCACTGTCTGGATGCATCTGGTTGCAGGCATTTGTCGTTGCATTGGAGACCAAGTGAGTAGCTTAATACCAAAGTTTTGCTGATAGTAAGCATGTGAATAAAAATCTACGTTCTTGGCTGACCTCACTATTACTCCCACCCCCCACACCCTCTTTAAAGCTTTTGGAAAATGCACTTCGAGTTTGTTGAATTTATTATTTCCAACGTTAAGTTGGTTAAGCAAATAGTAGTTGAATCGGTCGTTGATAACTATAGGTGTATAGTTTGTATTCTACCATCATGCTAACTGACGCTGCTATATTTGAGTTTGATTGACACAACTTTCCTTTGGTGTTTACAGTTCTTTTACGATTTTGCAACACCTGGCAATATGGGGCAATCTTTTTGGTTTTTATGTCATCAACTGGATTGTTAGCGCCATCCCAGCATCAGGAATGTACACAATAATGTTTCGTTTGTGCAAGCAGCCGTCTTACTGGATTACAATGATTGTGAGTCTTCTTTTCCTCTTTTTTTGGCCCTTTAAAGTTCTTTACTATATAGACCACAATGACATACTCATCTGAACACTATTTCACATACAAAATATTATTGCATGCTTATATGATAATCAATTATATCATTTTGTCCGATTGCCCCAACATTCTCTCTCTCGCTCAACGTTACTTTCAGTATGCATGCAACCTCTGAAGATGAGATTGATTTGCACTACTATTAGTTTACTTGGCGTATGTGCTAACCAAAAGTCGAATTGCTATGTCAGCTTATTATAGCAACAGGAATGGGGCCTGTTCTGGCACTGAAGTACTTGAGATACACATATAGGTCAAGCAAAATCAACATACTCCAGCAGGCAGAGCGTTTGGGAGGGCCGATCCTTTCGTTGGGAATCATAGAGCCTCAGTCAAGATCCCCCTTGGACAAAGATCTTGCTCCTCTCTCTATAACACAGCCAAAGAACCGCACTTCTGTATATGAACCTCTCTTGTCAGAATCTCCTAGCGCCACGAGACGCTCTATCGGACCCGCACAGAGATTCGATTATTTCCAGTCACAGTCCCCACTCGCTTCTACTCATACAAGAAAGGATAACTGAGGCTGAGACATATACCATGTATAGGGAGTTAGTTAGCACTGAGGCGTCATATATTTCATGTCTGTTAGTTAGACTCAGGAGACCCATTACTCAATTATTTTAGTCCAGATTTTTTTGAAATTTCATGGCTCACCTTTTTGGATACAGCTTAGAGATCATTATGAATTGTATATTTCGTTATTTAAATATATTTCTCTAAATTTTAAATATATAGATGTAATATGGTAGATGAGATTCTTCTACTAATTTCTACTATAGAGGAAATATTCTCGATAATGACTATCTACATTTTTTCTTGGAAAACCTTCATCTTTCATTCTTCTGCTAATTTCTACTATAGAGGAAATATTCTCGATAATGACTATCTACATTTTTTCTTGGAAAACCTTTATCTTTCAACTAACAACAAAGTTTTTGAAATTCATTGCCAAATTTTCTTGTTCAAAACTTAAAAAGTCTATTGCTAGATCCAAGATCTAGCTCGTTGGTATGTTCGTTGTACTCCAACTAATAGATTGGAAATATGAATATGTGAGCGTAGGTAAAAAAAGAACAAAAAAATCAAATGACATTAGCTTAAAATCTCTAAAATTGCAGAAGTAATTGTCGTTTTCCATGTTTGGGATTTTCGTTTTTCTCAATCTGCCAGCCCAATCACAGTTTCTATTGGGGAAAGAAAGTTTCAAATTTTCGTCATCAAATCATTTTGGTTTATTGTGATTTCTGAAACTGTAAAGAATAATAGCAGTAATAATTTCATTAGTAGGCAGTTGTGTACGAAGGCCGACATTCCTTTTTGTCTTTGTGAGTTTGTCCTTGGTATATTCAAAATTTGGATCAATCCATTTTCGTTGCTTCATAGGGAATGTGCCCAAAAAAAAACAAAAGTTTATATATTAAGGACCAAATAATTCAAAAGATAATGTTATGGGCCAAAATCGAAAAAATCGCATATGCTAGACCAAAAAGAACTTTAGTCAATATCTGTATAAACATAAGAGCAACTACGGTATTTTCCGGCTCAATAAGGGACGATTAAGCCGGTCCGAAGAAGGGACAATTAAACTCTCCGGCATTCTGAGGGTGGCCCACCTAAAAATATAACTTGATACATACCAAATTAAATGATCCTTCGGCTTACTCGGCTTTCTCTGTCACAAATATTTCCTTTGAAGACATAACACATAGTATCTCTTACACAAAACAGTTTACATTTTCACCTATAAAATCCTCAAGAAAATACTACTACAAGAGAAGAAGAATTTGACATAATCTAGCAGTTAATATTTCCAATCTTGTAGTACATTGGTAATAACTAAACAAAAAGAATAGATCCCAACCACTGGCAGTTGGTCGGGCCGAGTTGGAGGTAACTGCTTCTACCGTATAACTACAATACTCTGTCCTAAAAGAGGTTAGTCTTTATCAAGTATAAATATCATTATTGTACCTGTTCTGTCTTAGTCGGAGAACAGGTGCACCGTTGATGGTCTAGCTAGCTGGGCTCATCAAACGGAACGTTTAGATCAGGGAGGATGAACTTAGAACCAGATGCTGCATCAGCATTCCCGTTGCAACGAGCATTTGAAACAGACGATTGCACACAGACATCACTCCCTGAGACAACTGGTGGTCATCACAAGCCGTTGATGCCATTTGAAGTTGTTGTCCAGAGACTGATTCCTCCGCTACGGATGTTGATTCTTGAGATGGCTGCAGATCAATCTGAACATAAGAGAATGTCATTGTCTAACATGATTGAAAGAAGTATCAAAATTTTCAAAGAAAGAAAAGAAGAGTGTAATTACCTTCATCCGCTTTAGTCTCTCGTGTGTAGCCCTTTGTCTCTCCAGATTCATTCGTAAGGCTGCCATTTCCTGAAGAGGAAACGACATCGGTTATTGAATCAAAATTCATTACATTGTAGATGAAGCACGGAATATACCCTTTTTAGCTCTCTTCTTTCCTTGAGCAGTGAGCTCTCTTCGTCTTTGAGCTCTGCCAAAGTCTGTCATATACACAAGAGTGGAAGGAACACATTAGTATGGCTCATGCTCATGTTCAAGGCTACATGTTGATTAACATGAATGAGTTTTACAAATAAATAAAACTTCATACATTTGATGAAAAAGGTATCCAATGTGCATTTGAAACATCAAAATGCACATAACTATATTATTTAGACAAGTTATTTGCATCTTCCAAATCCATCCGTATACTTTGAAATGACTATTAGTACTACTATATAACATCTAACTCAAGAAACCTATTAAACTCACCTTCTTTTTCTTGACCTCTTGGAGTTGGTCTTTTCACCATCTACATTATTACTCTGCATCAAAATTAGGAGCATCTAAGAGTCAGGCATATCTACATTGAATCGAATTTAAAGTAATATATAACTCAGAAAGAGGGAAAATGAGTATGAAAAAGCATAATCAGTTGAAGAAGAAGTAGAATAAATTATGGGCCGAAAACAACAGTTTGGTGACAAGAAAAGAAAAAGGGGCCCCCTTCACCTTCAACCACTCAATCCATTTCCTACAAATGGTATTCGCCTATTTCACGCCACCGAAAATCACACACATGCTAGTTGCTACTACTATTTTCAAACCCAATCATCCCCATCCAACTTTATCCTTCTCAAAAAATTCAACCTTTCTTGAAGTAACAAATCGGATGATTATATAATTACAATTGCAGCAACACCCCACGTTAACCCACTGTCTTTCAATAAATCAACCCCTTTTACAAAACCCAATTACTACTATGCAAACTTCAGGAAAAAATGGTTGTAGCAAAGCTGTCACATTCTTGATTTCATCTTAACTAATCTTGTCCTAAACACAACCTAAGTAAACCCCACCCGAGTATGCATGTGGGTTTAATTAGATATGACGCTTAACAGGTGGCATGTTGTGATTGGAGGAAAGTGTGGGACCTACCCTATTTAATTAATTAATGAGTAATTAAACACCACTCGTCCCATTTTGCGACGCCACCGCTTTAACGGAGCAGACCTAAATTACCCAAACTACCCCTACGTGTAAATATTCTAGAAAATGAAAGAAATTCCATTTCCATTCAATTCCAAGAAATTCGGTACTATGACTGCTAGAATCGAGGGATATTTCGGTCTTATCACTAGTTTGGGGGCGAAGTGGGAGGAAAAAACGTGATAAGAGTGATTCAATGCTCCTCCTTGTGACGTTGAAACAAAGTGTAAGACTAATTTATTTCAGAAAATTAGTGAATTCAAAATTAGGAAGATGGAAGCGTGGTATGAGATTCGGGGCATGCAGGAGGGGAGGGTAATTTTGTGAGTTTGAGAAAAGAAAGTGAAGAGAAGAAGCAGAGATATTCTGATTCTGGTAAATTGATGATACCTTAGATGTGGTTGAGGTGGAGAGTTTGAAGTCGTGGGAGGCGGAGGAGGACAGCGACAGGGAGTGGAGGGGCTGCTGCGCCAGCTTTCCTAACCTTTGACCTCCGCTGACGCACGCTCCACTCCCGCGGCGCGCGGTGTAGGCGCACCAGGAGGTCCACCACCATAGCGTCGTCGGTCATGGCGGCGTTGACCCATTCCTCGTCAGGGGCCACCACTGCCCATATTGGCTGTTACTGTGAGAGAGAGAGAAAGATGAAAAAGGGAAACTGGAATGATGGTGTGTTGGCGAACAAGTTTTCATATTTATTTTTAGTAAAAGTAATAAATACATACTATGTGTGTGTGTGTGTGTGGTGAAGATGCTTCACAGACAAGTCCTTGTGTTGGGGAAGGACACTTCATCATTTTCCTTTTCTATACTCCCTACTAAATAACATATAGTCTTCTATTAAAATTGCTACGAAATAAAAATAATTATATTCCCCCATGAGCACTGCATCGTCTCTCCATCGCCCAACACCCACACACGGGGCCGGATCTAGAAAATGTTCATTGAAGGCGAAAATAAGGGGGTATTTGAAGTATTTGAGGAAGAGGCGTTTAAAGAAGAAGCCCAATATTATATTTTTTCCAGATAGATTATCGTAGATATGAAATTTTGAGGAGGGCGTTTGCCCTCCTACTGCCAATCAGATCCGTCCCTGCCCACACATAATGCCATCCCCCTTCCGCATCACCCCACTTGTCGTCCTCCCCAACAACAAGGGGGTGCCTACGATGCACGAAACCCCCTCCCCACCCAGCACGATGACCTTATTAAATAACAATACATGTTTTAATTTTAAAATTATTAATAAGAAATATATAGAAATAATAAGTTAATGAAGTATTGTTAAAGAAGTAGCTGCTTGTAAAGAAGTTGTATGACCGGCTATTTTTAATTTCACACATAAGTCATAACGCAGCTATTACACATCTGAGGTTATTTCAGGGATTTCAGTCTGGGTGTAGGTCAATCCTCTATTTATTCACGATTTATGTGTCTTTAATAACTATTTCTGCGCTTAGAATCAACCAATTAGTGTTACATTATTGGCTGATATTAAATGCTACTGAGTAATATGCTAAATTAGATGGTCTTGAATGCACACATCATTTTTAATTTACTATGTGCTGTACTTGAATTTTGCATATATATAAATGGCACGATAATTTACCATCAATGAATAACATTCAAAATCTTTGCGACCAACAATATTTCATCTCTATCTTAAAAGTGAAATGGCTCCAACGGATTTGATTAGCGTAGCTGTATTTGAATGGCGAGTGTTGGGTGGTTTTGATTTGGGGTGCTTAGAGTTAATGTTCAAATTTCAAGAATCATTACTCTCATTTGATAGTACCATGTCATGGATGACGAGGATATTCATGATTCATATCCGTTTATTTTATTTGTGTATTTTATGAGTATTTGTTTTTGTTTGTTCAATGTCCTTGAGATTTTACTTGTTACAGCTGAGTAAAAAAGAGAATATGTTACTAATATAAATTAACCTACTTCCAAGTGTGCATGCTTAATGCAATTGATTTAAGTTATTATATGAGATTCGTATACAAATGTTCAAAATAACAAACATTTTAATATATGTTCATTTGACTATATGTATAGGTAGTAGTATTTGTTTAGTTTTGGCTATGTGTGGTATAATCTCAAAGGTCAACCTTATTACATCTTCCTTGAAATTTAAGTATTTTTTCTCTGCGAAAATTTAATTAGCCTTTTTTACTTACAAAATTACTATTACTATCTAACATTTTACTCGGACGAAATGTAATATTTTTTTTTTAGAAATGTAAATATATAGTGTTTTGGAAGCATTCACTGAGTTAGGAGTATTAGTTTTTCATTATTATTACAAATATTTCCTTTTTTTATGAGCACACGTAATACACGGATTGGAGATACAAAGGATAACAATAAAACAAATAAAAATGAATCACTATTTAGCTATCCCTTTCGGCCGTTAATCCATAAAAAAAGTAACCCGCTGCTAAATATTTTATCAGAAAAAATTGTGAAAACATGAAGTGCGATTGTGAAAAATTGTGAACAATATAGAGATATGTTTATGTCTAATTAACGAAAAGGGTATGGAAAAAGAATAATCATGATGGGAATCTAGAAAAAGATGATATTTCCGCTCAATTACTTCAAAATTCTAAAATGGGACACCACTTCCACAGATGCGTTGCCTTGAATCAAAATATTGTATGTCCCACTTAAGTCTTGTAGCATTTTGGTGCCGACCCACTTTGTACATATATTAAATAGCATCCATACCTAAGTTTAGGGTGGAGAAGAAATGAATCCACAAATCACAATCTATAAATTCAAATTCTTTAATTCAGAATAATTCTTTTATTAGGAACACCCAATTTTTGAATTACGATTTCATTGCTTTTTATTTTGTAAGAATTGTATCATAAATTGTTATGCACGACATTGACATACAGCGTGGATATCAAAAATAGTGGATTACGCACATAATTTGATCTAGTGTGGGAAACATGTAAAACGAGTAATTTTTTTTTTTTTGCTGTTGAGGCATGACCATAAGATTATGGTCCGTTTATATTTGTTTACTATAAATATTATTGAATGTAAACCCCTATTGTAAATAGGTCATAAATACAACTCTCTTTAAACAACAAAAGTCATAAATACTGTATATAGTAGTAGTAGTAGTAGTACCATATCTAGTTGTGTCCTAGTAATATTGATAATTTTGTGATCATGGATTGATTCTAAAATATTGATGACATCTCATGATAAGAATAACTGAGAATTAACTAAAGTATTATATTTGAATTATAGAACGTCCAATTCTTACTTTTTAGATATTTTAAGGTGAATAACATAGTTGGTATGTTAATAACTTAATCCTATGCGAATAAACATTGGACAAAATTATCATGCAGTTGGTATTGTTTCTGCAAAAAAAACTGACTTCTTTATGTAGTTGACCCTCTATAATTAAATTCAATTGTAGCTATTGATCAATGTTAGGTTCTATCAAATCCTATTTACGATTCATTAATTCCCAACTAGAATTTAGTAGTCACAACTCACAATTAAGATAAACGTGTGATTTTGATAAATCCACCTTTAACGTGATCTAAACCTTGTTCCTAGTTTAAAAATGGAACTTTGAAGCATCATATTAGGGCCTAGTTTTAGTCTACCAAAAGAAAATGAATTTATTATTTTGGGCAAAATCATGAAAAATAAAATTTAGACTCTATTATAAATTTGGGCTAGTAAATTTGGCCCAAGGATTTAAAGTTGTTGCATGTACAAGGTAGGGATCAATTCCCCGCTATTTGGTCAAGGATATTGGACGAATCCCAAAACAAACTAAATTGTACTACTAGTATTTATCTAAGTTGAAATATATTTTTCAACTGTAAAGAGTTTTGTCTACTACTTCTAAACACACTTTGTCCTCAAACAATTCAATTGGGCTCTGAGCCCTGATGAACCGAGGGGTTGTTGGGCCCATGTGATGCTTTATATATTGGGTTGCATCACATTTGGCTCTATGCTTGTTGGGCAATTTAGGACTCACTTTCTTACAGTAAGTTTTGAGTTTTAATTCTTTGCTTCATACTATTAAACTTCAAATGTATTAGTATAAGTTTATACATAATATAATAATATATTTAAGGGTTGAAATAAAATTAACAACAAAAAAGGTTTTAGCTATTCTTGAACTCCAATGAACTACTATCATGACCAGTTAAAATCTAGTAATATAGCATCCTTATCCTCATCAATGACATCATTATAATATAAATCTCGTGATGTAACAAAAGGATATGTGTATAGCCAACTACTTGAAATTACTGAAAGATTAATGTAAGCTAATTAAATGTATAGTGATGAGTGATAAAATAGTTTAAATGAATAAGAGCAATTATTTGCCTGTTACACTAATTCTCCACCGGTCACTTAATATATTCACATTAACAACTAAAAATTAGTCTATTATACTATACTATAAAGTTGCACAACCTGCAAATGAAACTTAAAACTTGGAGAGTTCAACTTTATATTTTTTTACAATCCTAATCCAATATAGATAATCAAGCCGGTTGAGAAATTCTCTTTTTAAAAGGGCGAGTTTAGAAAATAGTGCTATTGGATTTAGCGTGTCATCCCCAAATACTAATTACATTTAATGATTTAACCCATTAAACATGTTTAATAAATGTTGGAAAACTAATGAGGGATAATTAATACACATATTAATTAATCTCGTAGCTCTATTATTATGACGAACTTTTATTCATTATTTTCACTCACCGAGAATCAATTTAATTAGGAAAAATGAATATATCAAAATCATCTATGAGTCCTTACATCGATTTTGTATAATTTAATTTCCGAAATTAAATGCTCCGTCACCTCTGCGGCCTGGTCAAACTAAACCTTTGATAAGATTTTAACACTTTTTTTTATATTCAACTAATTTCTAATGGTCCATGTTTCCAAAACTTTTAAAAGTTTTCTTTATCAACTTTTGAAGTATGATTGTTACAATCACTTTAGCTTTTCCCTTTTCACTTTCCTACTACCCTTAGCATTAAAAAGCATACAATTTTCGTTAAATTTAGGCAGGGGTAACTTTAAAAGAAAAATCCATTTGGCATTTTGGCCATACGCCATACATTAGGCACTACAAAAATGCTAGTTTGCAAGCACAACATGTATTTACTAGGATATATTTAAAATCTAAGAGTTATATAATGAATTTTACTAAATAAATTCAACTTCATTATCAATAAAACCTAAGTTCTTTGTTTTATGAAGCAAGAATAACTAACTCCTCCCTCCAGCTTTAAAAGTCCTATTTAGTATGTTATGATATTTTTAACTGGGCCCAAGAGATAATTAGATTCTCCAAACTATTTGGAGGATTAGCGGTCACCACCCCATCCTGTTCCTCTTAGCTACGCCGGTGATGTAGCCTAGTAGATAAATGTACATATATTAAATCGATACATTCAGAGTGCCGTTCAATTTCAGGGTAAAAATCAAATAAATTAACCAGCAACAAAATAATATGAAGAGATACTAGCATTTCATTTTCTATAGTACATCTTTTTGATAAAGAAGTAGCAAGATCTGAGTCTTTCCAGTTTCCACTAATACTGATTTGGGAAGCATCTTTAATTTTCCCCTGCAAACCAGTTGGGCAATCATATAATGCATTATGCATAATATATAGAATACTATATATTTAATCCAGCACTAGATTTATGGGCAAATTCAATAATTAACTATTTTGTCGCCCCCATTATTGACCAAAAGTGTACTGGATCCTATAAATGGGATAGGATTTGGGTGTTGGACATATATCTCTTTCGCCCAAATTTTTTAGTCTCATTTTTATTGGCAGGTTTTAATAAATTATTTGATTTGAAAAAAAAATGGAAAAATAAGTTAATGGAAGGGATCTTTTATATATTAATTTTATAATGAATATGATTAAGATTTTATAAGAATGTCCATTTCCTAGAATGGAAAAATGTAAATAAACTTTAAATCCACCCTTTAAAAAAGTAAAAAAGGGTATTATTTTTTTTAAGGGGGGTATATTGTAGTAATATTAATACTGCTACATACTATTTTATTTCATCTTTTGTTGGTTTTGAACAAATTTTCTTCACATGCATGCATTTCGGCTTGTTTCCCCGAGGGCAAATAATGTGGTGGTTGGGTTTCGTTTTATGTATGCAATCATTTAGTTTCTTTATTATTGAGACACTTTTTGTAAGTGTATTTTTTTGATTAAAAAATAGAGCTAACGTTTGTAGAAAAGGACTACTAATAAACTTACGAATTAGGTACCTATTTATTTATCCTTGAGTATATTATATATATATCGAATACTTTTTAATTCGTCTAATGGACTATATAATTATTAGCAATAAATATTAATGTAATTAATTTATGTTATATAACGGCTGAAATATATTGAACACCTGTATAGTATAATATAATGGAATAGGTAAGTTATATACTATATGTGTGGCATAATTCGTATTCAGCTTTATATAATCTTTTATTTTTGTACTAGTATAATTTTGAAATCTACTTATCATTTGTGGTGAATTTGACACAGATATTACAAACCATAGGATATGAATTAATAGGTTTAGATAAATAAATTAACCATGCATGTCGTATGCCAGAATAAATAAATGTCGTAAATCCCAAAAATTGCTTATATAAATGTACATAGAAATTAAGTGACATTAGGAGAGATGTATAAATTAAGCGGGAGAGAATTAATTAATCATACATCACTGTCAACATATCTTACTTGATGCATAAATTAATTAGTACTACTAGTAACTAGATACTACCTCAAAATTTGTCGTTTTATTTTTAAGTAGTCCTCAAATTATCCTTTAAACTTCTTATTTTTGTGGTTAACCTTTCCTACAACATTTAATTTTATTTTATTAATAGTAAAGACCAAAATTTCTGAATATATAGATCATTTTAGTTTTGGTCCAACGTTATCTTTTGGATTTTTTGGTCCGAACTATGAAAATTTGATCATTTTGGTCATCTAGCAGTATTTAGTTAAAAACTAAGGTCAGACGGATTTAATCCCGATTTGACCAAATTAAACTTTTAATTCTGAAATCTTTCTCCCTAATTAATTCCCTAATTATTTCTTTTACTCACAAATTCAGACTCCAAAGACTCCTTAAACGCGAAGTGAATATACCCATGACGTCCGGCAACACTTTCCTAGCCAAACCTTTATCGTCCTCGCCGGTGGCGCTCCACCGCCGCATCCAACAGTCGTCCACCATATCCTTCTTCCCACTCACTCCCGGGCTAATTCATCAACATCGAGCGGCGGAGGAGATGGGAAATTTCTTGATTTTCCGGCGGCGAGGAATTGGGGTTTGTTGTGGCGGGCCAATTTGTCCTGCGCTTGGTCTTGGGGGAGTTGTTGAGAGACTCGCCGGAGTTTAAATGGTCCTCGAACTTCGATGGCTTGGTGGATGAGCTCGCGGTTGGGGGAGGAGTTCCAGCGGAACCAGAAGCTGGTGTAGTAGTGGAAGCAGTCGAAGAGGGGCGGGGAATTGTGGCGGCACTGCTTCTTGTTGGGGGGGGAGGAAGGGGCGGGGAATTGTGGCGGCACTGCTTCTTGTTGGGGGGGGAGGAAGGAGGGATTGGTTGATTGGAGGGATCTGGTGGACCTCTCGCTCTTCCAGAGAGAGAAAGGATACTAGAATGAGAATGGCGGCGGGGAGGAGTTTGAGGAGAGGGAAGGTGTCTTCTGTGTTGGTCGGAGAGGAAGGGGAAGGAGATGAAGGGGGGGGGGTGGCCCTTTCCCTTTTGTTTCAAAAAAAAATTTTTTTTGAAAAATTTAAATTAAATTAGTTATTTGTATAAATAATTGGGGGAGTAAAATTTCAAAATTTAAAAAGTTTAATTTGGTCAAAATCGAGATTAAACCCGGGGTTGACCGTTAGTTTTAACAAAGGGGACAGGAAAAAAAGATCAAATTTTCATTTTTTTTGGGAAGAAAAATCCAAAGAAATATTTAAATTTAAAAACAAAATTCGTTATATTTGGGGGCCTTTTTGGGGCACTCTAATAATTAATATATAAAAATGGGGCCCAAATTTTTTTAATTTTTTTTAATTTCCCTTTCTTTTAATTTTTTTAAAAAACCGGCCTTGGATTGGGACAAATTTTAAAAATTTAGTAACACTTTTTGGCATCATTGCATTCTTGCACTACTTCGTTAGGAAATGTAAGCTCTCAATAAAATTGTTTTGGAGAAATTGACTGAAAGATAATCTAGTTTGCTTAAATTTCATTTTTAAAATGTAATTTATTAAATTATTTGAAAAACCCAAAAAAATTTTGGATTTATTTAAAATTATGTAATAGAAAAATATTTAAAAAAAAAATTGTGAGTACTACTATATTACATCGAAAATCATATATACACGATGTCACAAATGAAGAGTAAATAATGTACTTATCTTACTATGGTCGAAAAACTTATCAATATTTAAATAAGGATACAAAAATTGAGACGCCATTACTAAGCATTCAAATTTTTTTAAAATAACCATAAAGACGAAAAAAACATCCCTAACCGAAAACAAATTATCAAAACCCTTTTTATTTTTTAATGACATTTCAATTTGGTCCCTAATTTTAGTTAAACCAACACTAAAAACACTTTATAATAAGTTGATAGTATAGCTACACATACAAATTAGCATCCTTAATAAAATAAAAAAACGTCCTGGCCTTTTTTTAATGATTGTTGAGTAAAAGATGTGTATCTTACTGCAATCGGTTTATAGTTGAATTTATTTATTGAAATTTTAGATCCAACGCTTACGGGAAATAATTTTTTTGTAATAGTTACAATATTTCAATTTTATTTAAATACTTTTAATTATATAGGGTCTAAGGATCCGACCCCCGTCTCTTACCCGATCTTAACCGTTTATCTCTTTCGTTTTTCTAGTCTCACTGTCTTTTGTATATCTTAACAAAGAAACACTGCCCCATCCATCTCTTAACCATCTCATCCCTTAACTATTCATTCAATTTCATTTTTATTGTTATTTCCAACAAATTCAATTAAAAAAAACACACTTCATTAAATAAAATAAAATTACAATTTAAATACCTAAAAAAAAAAAAGACATAATTTAAAAACTAGAAATTACAAATTGCACACTTAAATTCAAAAAAATGGAGGCAACAGAAGAAGGAGTTCTCTGGTTAAAATCATCTAACGATTCCCAAATTTGCCAATGTGCTCTATTAGATCCTCGGAGTTGGGCGTGGACGGTAGAATCACGTGTCCTTGCCGAATAGACAACCGCTCTTGCAAGACGGATGCACTCCCTTCGAGGCGGACTACTTGGGGGTGAGCTTTCGAGGTTTCGGGTCGAACCAATTTCCCGCTCGGGGCCTTCATTGGCGACAATCATGTTGTGCAAGATTATGCACGTATACATGATGTCACCATATTCTCCATAAACCATTTTCGAGCCGGGCTTTGATAATGTTGAATCGAGTTTGGAGAACCCCGAACGCTTTATCCACATCCTTGCGAGCAGGGTCTTCTTCGCGCAAAAAGAGCCTTTCGTTTCCAGGGCCCTTTAACGTCTTCACGAAGGTTGGCCACTTGGAAGATGTTCGGCAAAATAGTATCCCATTTTATCGCGATTGTTGGATAAAGTTTGATGGCCGACGCTTTACCATTCGAACTTCGCGAAGAGGTCGGAATTGTTGAGCACGTTGATATCGTTGTTCGAGCCGGGACCCCAAAATACGCATGCCAAATCCATAGCCGGTGAGTCGGCCGCATCGAGTACAACGGTGGGGTGGGTGCCTTTGTGGCGCTCGTGTATGACCCCCTCAACGCTACGGAAATTCTTCCATTGCCAATGCATGCAATCAACACTCCCGAGCATCTCGGGAATCCGTGCACTTGTTCGTGAAGTTGGAGCGAACCGACAATCCGCGGTGGTTGGCTTCTTCGAAATGCTCGGTGGCTGCCCGGACGCTTTTGCGAGGAGTTCAACAAACAAAGTCTCCAGTGGATTCTCCGACGTGCGGTATTCGTCGAACGAATCCGACGTTTGTCCGAGTGCAAGTGATGGATCGTGCAGTACATTTCGGGCGTCGTGTGGCTAGGACGACCAACGATGTCGAACCCTTCTCCGAAGTACTCTTCCTGTGCTGCCAATGTACTCGCGATATGCAAAAATAGCAGCGCGTGACATACGGAAACGCGACGGAGGTAGATATCTCCCCATACGGGTTCGGCGAGTAATCACGTTCCAACCTTGCGGCGACTTCCTCCCGGTTACGATGGATGTAAGTCGGGTCGCCTTTGAGGAGCGCGCGCTTCCTCCTCCTACGTCGATCTTCTTCTAACGATTCTTCCATTATTCGACGCATTTGCTCAAATGGATCTATAATGGATTAAATTTGGGAGAAGAAAAAAATAAAGGAATGATTTTATAGAAGTGATTGGAGAGGAAAGAAAAAGAGATGAGAGAATAATAGATGTGTGTTTGTGTGTAAATGGAGAATGAGAAGAGTATTTATAGAATAAAAAAAATAAAAAATTTAAAATAGACCGTTGAACGGTCATATTACCTTTTTAAAAAAATGAATTATGATGTCATAGTCGACACCCACTGCGGCTCGCGAGTGGGCGTCACGCCATCCGCCACGCGTCACGTGGCGCCGCGCTGTCCTCAGCCGGCTCGAGGCGGCCTCTCCGGACGCGTCACGCATCGAGACGGCTCGTCTCGTCGGATGAGATGCATCCCATCGCCGTCGACGAGACCGAGACAACATTTGCGGATGCCCTAAGATAAAAGCTGTTGCTGTAGATTGTAATATTTAAATGATTTTTTACGTCACAGTCTGCTATATTCAAAAAATTCGTTGCCGCTTTAAATGGTGTCGGTGCAATGAATATCGATGATGTGATCCATGCAAATTTGTGCTCACTATGCCATACAATACAAGTCATGTTTTTCTTTGTAACACATCACAATAAATAAAAGGTTATTTTCTTCTGCTAATTATGTTGGATAAGCTGTCTCAATCTTATTCCCAGTTTATGCAATTTTGTCTTTATTTTAAGCGATGTGCTTATTATATTTTTTGTAATATATTGAAAATCAAATTACTTTCAGCATCTAATTTTCTCAATTATTGAAATTTTAAATAGTGTATTAATTTTAAATTAGATTGTTCTGTCTAATCTTAATTATAAATATAAGCGCACTAAAACAACTCCACGAGCTGATACTTTTATTATTAAAATCAATACCTCGCGCATAATTTAACTCGTGCGTTTTCGTTGATAAAATGAAGATATTTTTGTAATGATTCTTCTCATGAGAAGATTAGGCCGTTATTAAGCACAAATAAACTATACTCATAATAGTATGCCATTTGATGTGCTAGCTCAAGTAATAGTGAATAAACTTCGGACTCGTTCGATTACCATATTAAATTGTTAATAAAAGTCCCTAATCTTATTTCTCGTTTAATTAAATTTTGTTTAAGTGAATACATCTTAGCCTGACTCTATAATACCAAAATTATACTATATTAGAGTAGTATCCTATAATCTAATCTTAGTATTATAAAATGTGAGTCAAGTGATTTAGTGGAATGTGAAACCTACGTGCTTAACATTTATGATAAAAGTGAAATGTGACTCTTATTGTAGGATGGACAAATAGAAAAATGTGACTCTTATTGTCGGTAAAGGAATATTAAATTTTAATAAATAATAAAAAAATATATTTAGTTAGATGACATTTTTATCTTTAATTTCTTCAATCATAGTAGTATTGTAGTGAAACATGAATGAAGCAAAACTATCTCAAATATTACAAATTAAATAGTTTTGACCTTGAGTATCCTAAGATTATGATTCAATCCATGGTAAATAACGGATTAGCCTATTTAATGGAGTACTCATATTGGATAGCATCTGATCCGATCCAACAATTTTAAGATATCTCAAGACTATTTAAATTTTAAGATTTAAGATTATTTTACTTTATTCATCTCACTAAAAATACTAGAATTGAAAATTAAAGATAAAAATGTCAATCATTTATTAAATTTAAATAGTTTCATATATTATTAAATCATGAACTGATAATAACTTTGGTTTATCGGTCCAATTTTCAAAATATTGATATTAACCACGTCTCACAACCCCAATAAACATTTTTCCACGATATCAATCCACATAAAATTTGTTATCAAGCAAAACATAAAAATCACCGCTTTTAGAAATTAAAAAAATCGTTTGAAAAACCACTTTGATATAATTTGATGCCTTGATGTATAACTAGAAAATAGCCGCTTTACTACTGTGAGTAAAAAAATTCTCACCTAATTTAAAATAAATAACGATATAGATTATGCATATAAATATGAATCTAATTTCCTTCCAAGAACAGTGCAATTATTTGATTCTGTTAAATTTAGTACTAATACCTAGGGTGCTTAAAGCGGTTTTCCGGTTCTTGGTTAACGAATCGGGAACGGAACCGACCGGTTAATTGAGGAATCGAACGAAAAATCCGGTTCCGGTTCCGTCACGTTCCAACTTTTTAAATAAAACCGGTTCCGGTTGAATCGGAACCGACGTTCCTAACCAGGAACCGGATTATAATTCAATTTTATTTTTTTTATAATTTAATATACTAAAAAATCTAATTTATTGAACTAATTTTGAATTGAAGTAAAATAGTTTGAAACATTTTGTGATTTTTAGATTTAAATGTTTAATCATGATACTTTGAATCTACAATTATTTCCCTAATTTATTTTTTATGAACTAACTACAATGAGTGAACATCATAAGTTTGTTTTTAGTTTTCAAAAGAACTTATACAAATACAATATCATTTCATATGATATATTTATTACAAATTTATGTAACAATTCATTTAACATACGATTTTAACATATTTGTGAGTAATTTATTAAGTGTTCCGGTATAAACCAAATAGTCACAACAATATCAATTAGTATTGGAAATTCCAATGAATACTATGTTTAGCCAAAAAAGGGAAAATGAAATTCAATTTTAAAACTCATTTTTTTAAAAAAATATGCTAAAGTTTAGAACTCCTATTTTTGTATTAGTAAAAAATTGCTAACATAAACTAGTCGACCGACCTACTACACTGGCATCACTCTTATCATATATGAATATTATTGTATTGTTGGTTTGTATTTTGTGTATTTATTTTAATTCTTAGGTATTATTTGTTATAATTCTAGATGTTGGATTATTATTTTTTTAGTATTGAACTATTTAAAATTATAAATAAATTCGGATTAAAATTACACATCGGTTCGGTTCGAGCCGAATCGAAGGTTAGTTCTTGAATTTATGAAAATTTAAAGCGGTTAGCAGATCAAGCCGATCCGGTTAGAACCGGAACCGGCGATAAGCAGACCTACTAATACCGTGGTCAAGACTCGAGCTTTTTCTTTGCTGTCCATCCAGTCAATCGTTTTTACTTTTGCCTTTATATTGTTACTATTGTAATTTGTAAATGATTCAAAATGCAAAACCTTTCACTTATTTTGTTGCAGTAAAAATCCAATATAAATAGAAAAAAAACTACTAATACACAACTCCCACCGAACTTGGTTTTTCACCCATTTTGGAATGAATTCATCTCTCTTAAACATTAGTGAATATATAAATTTGGATTTCTCTCTTTTCTGTCCAACAACCATCGCATACAACGTGACCTTCGGTTAACTATAAAGAAGAAATAACTGCCACATGATTTGTAGTGTAATTGGCAGCTGTGTTTCCTTTTGTGGGCAGCAAAAGGAACCTCATTGCTTTTACTTCACAAATCTTGTTTCTATCCTTTGTCCCCTTTCTCTCTTTATAACAGACCACCACCTTTAAAGCATTTCAAATTTGAATTCCGCTCAGTAGTCAGTATCAGACAAAACCCACATAACTTTGGAAATAAATCCCATTTTCCCTTTTCTCCCCATAAATCTCTTTCGAGAACAATTTGGAGAAATAAGAATAACTCAAAGAATAATATTTTGTTTCTGCTGCTGCTTAAATTTTGGGGTTTTTATTTTTCCCTGCACTTTCTGTTCCAGTTGAGGTGAACCCCGCCCTCCTGCTTCACCGGTTTTTCCCCACTAAAAAAGATTTTTTTTAACAACTTTTCTGATCTGGGACATTCTCCGGAAACCCTTCCCAAAATTTTTGTTGCTGTTTATTTGAAGTATTGTTTGGTTTTTTTGGGAATTTGGATATAGATTAGATAACTGTTTGCATCTAAGTCATTACTCTGTAGCATTGTGATTTTTTGGGAAAAAGGTGTTCTAAACTGATGCTAAACTAATTGGGATTTTTTTAAATCTTTTCCCTTTATTTTAATTTTTCTTTAAAAAAAATCTCCTTTCTCAATTTTTTGGATAAATTTTTTGGGTATATTTGGGGGGAGGTGGTGGTTTGATTTTTAGTCTGTTTCCTTTTTTGTTTTTATTTATGTAGTATTTTATTTGGTTCTATAATCCTCTATTTAGGGAATCATAAGTTGCAGAAGTGAATCTAGTTCACCCCCAGGTTAAAAAAGAAAATCCTTGTCGCCCTCGTTGTCTCTTCATCCCTTGCTGGTATTGCTGCTGTTATCTTGTTTCTGGACTTCGGGCTCGGAAAAAACCAATAAAAAAAGCCCCCAAAAAATCGGTTTTTTTCACTTGAATTGAGGAGTTTCATTAATTTTTTTGCGAAGCTTTTGTATGTTGGTTTTATAACTTTTGCATTGACAGATGGTAAAAGGGCCCCATTTGGCCCGATTCGGGACAATTTCCCCTTCCCAAAAAGGGGGAAAAAAAGGGGCTCCATTCCCGGGGAGTTATTAGTGAATGCACAAAAACCCAAAAAACCAATATTCTAGGCAAGGTGGGGGGGTACAAACCCAAAATTCAATGGCCAACCTCGCTGTCAAGAAAATATATGCTGGGGGGCCGGGTAAAAAGGGAATTCGAGGAAAACAAAATCCGTGCAGTTTTTCGGACTTTTTTTATGATTAGCTGATGTTCATTACTGCGACCGCTTTACATTCAGAATGAGTTGAGTCACCCCTAAATTCAGCATCAGAATATGCCCGCTTTAGGATATTGTTCTGCTGCGCGTTTTTATTTTTGAAATGTAGAATGGTTTTTTGAACTCCCTTGCATGGAATTTTTTTTTCCAAAAATGGTTTGCAGTATGAAGTTTTCGGTTTATCCCCCGATTCATTCTTGAATACTGCCTCAGGACCTAATAAATCAAATTGACATGGCATCTGAGAATAAAAATTGCCCGGGTGTAGGTATTGATGTTGATTCTTGTTTTTGCAAAATTTTCCTTTTCCCTCATGTTTCCTGATGCTACGAGCTTCGGTTTATTTCAGGGGTTTAAATACCCCCAAGGTGAACCCCCCCTGATCCTGAGACCCCAAATCCTCAATATTCTTCGGATTCCAACTTTCATGCCAAGGTAAGTTGGTTTTATCTCAAATGGAAACGTTTCATTACGTTCCATTTTGGTTCAGCTTTCTGATTTTGGCCTTGCTGTTACGGAAGGGCACTCAAAAAGGGCCAACATCAAGCTTTGGGGAACTTTGGGTTATGTAGCTCCTAAAAACCTGCTGGATGGAAAGGGCCATTCCCACTCTCAATCTGAGGTTAAAAAATTAATAAGATGGTGCTTCTCTGTTTTTTCCCTTTTAAAAGTGCCTCTAATCCCCTGAAAGACCATTTGCTTTAGAAAACATATTGTTGTTGGAAAGTTCTCCAACAAAACAAGAAATTCACCATAGTAACTTTATTGCATTCTAAGTTTTGCAATCTTCGCTTTAAAGAAACAGAATAAAGTTTTTGGGGAAAGGGTAAATTTTGAGAGATGAAGTTTGATAAACCCTGAAAAATCTTTTTTTGAAATAATTGCAACCAGGGTAGAAGTTAGTTTTCCATGTGAAATAGATTGTGCAAAAGTTTTTTATGTTTATTGTTGTAAAAGCATAAACATTCGTACCTAAAAATAACCTTGGCTTTGTTTCTGAAGCTACTTTTGCATGAATAAAGTTTTAAATTTTGATGCTAGAAAGTTCGAACAATCTTGCAGGCAAGCTAACTGACAAGAGTGATGTATATGCATTTGGGGGGTTCTTTTGGAGCTTTTGATGGGAAGAAGGGCCCGGGCGAGAGGGTAGCTGAAACTCAATGCCAATCTATAGTCACCTGGGTAAAAAACTTGTTCAAAATTGCTACAAATATGTTTAATCGCTGTTCTAAATACTTTACCATCTTCAAAAGCAGGCAATGCCTCAGCTTACTGACAGAATGAAGCTCCCAAAATGTCATCCGGGATAGTAAACACTATGGTTTAAGCATTTTTATCAAGTAAAGTTCTTAAACAATCAGTCAACTCCCAAAACTTTTACCATATCTCAATTTTTTATATACCAGGTGGCTAAGCTGTTCTAGTGTGAACCTGAGCCGAGTTATAGACCACTGATAACGGGTGTCCCGCACCTTCATACCCTAGTGCCTGTAGATTTCGGGGGATCACTGAGACTGATGGATCCTGCTTTTTTACCTGTCTTTGCTATACTTTTTTTATCGGCTAAACTAAGTCATAAAAACTTGCTACTGAACCGATTGAGGGTTAGTATCAGCAGGAAGGAGGTTTTGGGTTTGGTTTTTTCGCGGAAAATGGACAAAAAAAGAAGTTTGTTTCCGCCCAAACGAGAGATCCCAAACCTGAGCCCGTAGTTGGGACCCCTTTTATTATAGTAACTGCACATTTGTGGTGTCATTTTGAAAAGGAGTTACAAAGGTTGTATATTGCCAACATCAGGGCATTAATAATGTCAAAAAAATTTCTCCTAATAATGTTCATTACTTATTTACTGGTGACAGAGATTTAATTTCTTCAACTTTGTTAATTCGAAGATTTCGTGTTTTCTCATATCCTTATAATGTTGAAATCCCAACATAAGGCAGTATTTTTGTAACAATAAATGGTTCCAAAAAGGGCCCCTTTTTAATTTTGAATTTTTACAACGAATATGTTATTTGAGTCTAAGTGTCAGTTCCCAAAATTTGGCATTTACTACAATAATTGACATTTTTATTGAATGAGAATGTTTTAATATTAACTAAAAAATTATTAAAAAATAGGGGATTTATTTTTTTGAATAATAATAAAAAAAAAAAATATGAGTATTTTATGAGAAAATATATTGTGTCACGTAAATACTCAACATTTTAGTGCCCCAAAAAAAGCCATCCTCATTTTCTCTGCCACGTTAGTATTTTATCTTCCAAAACCCCAAAACCTACAATAGCATCCAAATTATGCCATAAAAAACCACCCGACTTATTTCACCCCCAATTTATTTTTTTGGGGATTTAAAAAAATAAAATAGCAAAAAAACATAAATTAAAAGGGAAAAAAAACATAGTAGTACTTAATTTTTTTTAAAAATTTCTACAAAGGAAAAAGCATATGAAATAAAAAATTAGTATAAAAAAAACAAACCAGAACAATTGAATCTCAATTGCCCGGTCCCGCCTAAATTTTTTTACTCTCTGATTGTTGCTAAGATCGGATCCTCGGAGATGTCGATAGCACCAAGCCAAAAACATTGACTTGTGGGGGGGGTAAATTTTCGAGTGGATAGCTGAGACATCTCCGGCACTTATGTGAAGGTTCTTGAAGCTTTAAAGAGACACTTTAAATTTGTGCACTCCTTGATACATATATCATCTGTATTTCTTGTGCTTCTTAAACTACAAAAAAATGATTATGAAATAAAATGGCCCCTTTGTTTCTTTTTTATTTGTTCTTGTTCATCTGTTTTTATGAATCCCAAAGAAAAAGACATTTCTTTGTTATCAGAATGCTTGATAGTTGATTGATGAGTAGCTTTTTCATTTTTTTTTTTCCCCTTCCCCTTTTTCTTTTTTTTAAAATCATCCCAAAAACTTTGTACCGGGTTTGAGTTTTTGTATGATTTCTAATCTATCGGGGCATTTAAAATTCCATTATACGATTAAAAACATCCCAAATTTTAGAAAGGAAAAGATATTGTTGCTTAAAATATATGACATTTTTAAATTTTGTTTTTCTTAGCTGTAATGACATTGATGCAACATTTATTGTGGTCGTTATACGACATTTCAGATTGGTCTACCTATACCTATTCATGTATTCCATGACTAAATAGTTAGAGCACCCGTTAATCATGCATTAATGACGAGTGCCACAATTGTTTTTAGTCAATCATAGGTTTTTGGGAAAAATGAACTAAAGAAGTATATGTATCTTTAAAGCGATTGTGACATTAATGTATTACTTGTGTGACCGGTGGGGAAGCACATTTTTTAAATAAAGTAAGGCCATTGAAGAATTTTTAAATAGAGTAGACTAGGCCCCCACTCTTGTCACATTGCACTTGCTCATTTAATCATCATATATAAGTGATGTTTTGACTCTCACGCCACCATTTATCATCAAATAACATACTAAGCCACAGTCTAAATTCCATGTTCAATACAGGAGGAATGATTTTTTCATTTATTTTTCCTTCCAGTGATGATTATCTACTTCTTCAGTTATTTGTTTTGAATCTTAACTAGATGGGACTAGAATTATAGAAAATAAATCAAAGTCTAAAATTAGTGTTAGTCTAAAATAAATCAAAGTCTAAACCCTAAAAATTAGCAATCAACTGCGTTCTGGACCAAAACGTATTGTCTAGGATCATAAATTAACACACTTAATGTGTAAGACCAATTTTTTTTTTTTTTCGCAAATGTGGTTGACCGTTAGTTTTCTTATAGAAATGTTAAATATGTACCAAAACATAATTATTTACTAAACCATAAACTCACTTAATATATAGAACTAAAAAGTATTTTTGAGAGAATGTATGAGAAATTTTTTGATGTTAATCTACAAAATGTTAAGATAATATCACAATTAAGTTCTAAAATATTGTTTATTTAGCCAACATATATACCACGTGTCACTCATTTGTTTGCTACTTGGATTTCTCATCACCCAAACAGGGCATTGGGATAAGTCGAAAGTGTAAATTGCCAATATGATTATACTAGGAAAACTTGACATTGAGTCATATAACTGGAGAAAAACTGTATATTTGGCCTACATATTTAAAATAATCAACCACAGACAAAATCAGTTCTAATCTAGTAGGGTTGACTAGTACTCACATATACCTAATCATACTACTTTTATTCGCTCACTTACTCCTATATATTCCTCACTACGGAGTATTTCTTTAAGATAATCCCACTCTAATTATTCGGTTGAATCACACCTGAATTATTATTTTTATCTCTATGAGTATTGAATAGATTGTTTATTAACATTGACAAATTTTTAATACTCCTATGACTGTAATGTGTTTTTATGAATTCATACCAGATTAACAAGAAAGAGATATATTAAAAAAATTAAATGATACCGTTATACCATCATAGGCCGACACAATGCATTTATTGTAAGAAAATTTGAAGTTATTTTTACACAAATTTCGTGCTTAAGCCATTGCATGCTAGGCGTGATTAAGAACTTTGAGGGGGTCAAATATAAGAATAAATCAATTAATGTTCGGTATGTAAATTCGCATTTGATTTATTTTGAAATCAGAACAATTCAATACTAGGTGCTACTAATTTATAATTGAATTTTAAATTAAAGTTAAATCAGATAATGATGAGAATTTAGACGCAAATACTTATTTCTATCACTGTTATACATCTTGTGATAACAATAATAGGAAAATATATATTCCAAATATTTAGTTTACTGCGAAAATACCTACACAACAAATAGAGATATTTTGTGAGGCATCATATTCATATTGGCGCGCCGAAAACAATGAATGCGCACCGAAAGTAGTTTCATCATTTTAATATCTGTTGGTATATTATGATATACAGATTAATGTCCGTTGGTATCTTGGCACCAACTAATCCATCCACCGTAGGCATATATGAGTTTATTTATTATCATAGACCCACTATTGTCGGTATATATGTACGAGTTTATGACTTTTTTCAACCCCGCAATAAAGGGACACATAGTTTGCAAATAATTTAAATGGATTAAATTATACTCCCTCCGTTCCATAGTAATAGCGCGTTCCATTTCCGCGCTCCATAAGAATAGAGTCATTTCTTTTTTTATTAAAAGTCAACACATTTTTCCACATCTACTTTACTCTCTCTTACTTTTTTCTATCTTCATCTCTACCTTTATCATTTTTCACTTTATTCTCTATTTACTTAATTCCACTAACACAATTTTTCTTATTCTCCGTGCCAAAAGTTTTGCCTCCATTACTACGAAAACGGATGGGAGAAGACATACTCCCCTCCGTCCCAGAAGATGACCCATTTCTTGGCGCAGATTTTATGCAACTTTTTTTTGTGTGTTGAGAGGAGAGAGTAAAGTAAGAGAGATAATAAAGTAGAGATAAATGTGTTTCCATTTTATTTTAAGTAATGGGTCATCTTAATGAACAAACTAAAAGGAAAGTTGTCCATTTTCATAGGATTTGAGGAATACTATAATTTCGACAGATCTAAGGATCCTAGCTAGTGAAGCTAGGATCTAGCTGACAACTTGTACTTCATATTTCATTTAAACGAAAAATATACTAGCTTCACTGCATCTCATTCCATTGGTTGACCAACACTATAAGAAAAGAATTTCCAAGGATGTTTTTTTATTTAATTATAATGTTAATTTATGTCTCTAAATATAACATCGACGTGTTAATAAACATTTTCAATCATAGTGTCCCAACTAAAATTAAGGGAAGCAAACAAAGTATCCCATCAAAGCAAAAAATTAATGTTTAATGGGCAATTGTATTTTCAACTTAAGGATAGTGTTCTTTGAGTTCTCAATTTTGGTTAATATTTAAAATTTTCCAACACAATTAATTAATTTTCAAATTTTGTGTAGTGTATGTAGATAACAATTTGACAATGTAACAAAATGTTGTTGATCGTGAGGGAGAAATTCAAATTGGTCTCATAAAATTGAGCAATGGAAATAAGAGAATTGAAGATCTTACATTGTTATTGGAAACTGAAACTAATTAGAGTTTGAGAGACAAATCCAAGATTTTAAACTCTTCAGTCTTCAACTGCAAATTAGCACCAGCATCCCATTTCACCCCTTTCCCACCGGCGGGCCCCCTACAGCCGGCTGCGGATGGAGAGGAGGCCTCCCCCCCAAACACCGAACCCGCCAAATTTGTACCTAAACGGTGGGCCCACATGAACGCTAGAAGAAGTAGGCTTATGGATGATGGAGCTGTGAACCTGCATCGCAAGAGACCTATGCAGAGGGAGAGGAGAGTGGTGGCCGAGGCGCCGCTCTCTTGTGGCGTTCTGGTGGCCGCCGAGGGCCTGGGAGCTGTAGAACTTCCTGGTGCAGTAGTTGCATGAGAACACTGATTTGGCTCAGCATCTTTGCTTGACAGGCTTAGATCCAAAACCAGAGTCATCTTCTCTTGATTTTCCATGATTTTTGTGAGGCATGATGGTGAAGTGATGCTTAGAGAATGGTGGTGGGAGTGTTGCTCTGAATTTGGTGGCTCCATATGTATGGACTATGGATTATGGAGGGTTTTGAGCTCAACTTTTATTTTATTGATTTTTTGGGATAGTCTCAAAGTTTCAAATGCTAATTGATTACAATATAAATGCTTTGGTACTATGTAAGGAAGGAACCACAATTTACGGTTAAAATTTACAAACACCTAATCATTGAAGAGATATAGCTACTAGCTAGCTAGCTAGGTATATATCGTGATGTGGTCTGTGGTGGGGTATGCATACTCTAGTCTCTAGGTGACAATATAGATTCGTTACCTTGTATGTGTAGTGTTGCTATATATGTTCACATTGAAATTGGATCAAGATTGAAGTGCCTTTTAGTGTACAAAATTAAATTGTAAAGATTGAAGTGTATTTTTCTAGCAACGAATCAACTTCACATATCGAGTGTGAGTTTCAAATAATGTAAAGAAATAAATCTTAGCATCAAGCTGCTCACCAGCAAATTCTGACACCTTATGTAGTTTTATAAGCTTTATATCTCATTTTTGGAAGCTTTCTAATGTTTATATTGATATCAAACTAAAATTGATTTATTTGAACTGATAGTACTTGATCGAACTATTGTTAATATTGCTCAACTGATTCTTGTGTAGTTGTGTTACTTTTGTGGTTGTGTTGTTGAAAATAAATGTTGGGTATGGTAACTAGGTAAACCTGGCAAACAAATGAAGTAAAACAAGAATCTTAAATTTATGATTACCAACCAATTAAATAAATAGTCGAAAAACATGGGAAGTTATTAATGATTTTTGGGGTATCTAAAATAAGCAGTCGAAAAATAAAGGCAAGATACTTTTTAGATTGGGCTGGTAATCCATAGACAGAAGTCAACAACGTGATATTTCTTCTTTATTAGTGGAAATTTGATAACTCGGAGAAGTAGTTACTAAAAAGTGGTTTAATTGAGATATCGTGGTCAGTGAAGTTGATGGCTCAAATTGGTTTTTCTCCGATAGAATATGAATTAAAAATTAAAAAGGGATAACAAAGCCTATGTAAGTAGTTTTCGGAAAATTTAGTCAACATAATAGAACAAAATATGTGGAGGTAGACAAACAGCTCATCAATGACAAGACTGTGAGTGGGAAAGCACAATTATCATTTGTTCAATTTGAGAACCATTCTTACAAAAATAGTCAACTCAAATGTACTTCAGTTGAATATTGGAGCTGTCAGTTCTCACTGTTCAATTTGAGGGGAGTGGTAAATCAATTAGGTAATTAAATCAGGGATCACAATGAATAAATTTTTATTGCTTTCCTTGTAGTAAATTATAGGGGTATATTAATTGAGCCATTTTTTATTTTAGCAAAAACTTTATTCTCTCTTTGTTAATATGAATTTTTTAAATTTTGTGCTAAAAAAACACCTTAATTAACTTAGGGCGGAAGTAGTAATAAAACAAAAAATATCTTCGTTGGATAAAACTAGTAATAAAACGTCCAAAATATATTATGAAATAGTGTATCTACTATTGTTATTATCTTAATGTGAATGTAAAATGACTATATGTGGAGTGGCGACAGTTGGATGGAAAGCTGTGATTAAATATGGTGCTGCTCTGCTACCTTAGTGCTATCTTGTAATGTTATAAATTTATAATTATATATATGAAAAATATCCGCTTCATAGATCACATGTCCCATGTTCTAAAGTAGGGTTTTTTGGATAAGAATTATTGTTTCTCAACTATTCTTAAACAGAATCATCATTTTTTTGTGTTAGGAGAGGATCTGAAATCATTCACACGACATCTTATGCTCTTGTCGTGTTTTCTTCATATTTCTCCATTATTTTTGGTAGTATTAGAATACTAGTACTTACTAATTTATGCATAATGAATCTCTCTCTCCCTCCCTCTTTCTCTATGAATATAAATATTATAATGGATGCATAATGCATTTAAGTAAAAGAAGGATTATGTGAATAATTTTCATTCTAGTTATATGTGATTGCCCTATTATTATCGTGATTATGTGAATTATCGTGATTAATTTTCATTCTAGTTATATGTGATTGCCCTATCATCATAATGAATCTCTATATATTATTTTATAATATTCTTTTTGTAGACAATCATATTTATACAAAAATAGTATACGGTTTTTATTTGTACCGCACTATATATATATGGATTAATGGATGAGTTCTTTCTCCAGCTGGCTAGTAGAAATTATGGATCATCAAACTTTATGAAGACAATATGTCTTTAATTATAAGAAATTATTGTCTCATTCTAGTTTTAGTAACTATACCTAGCACAAGCCATTTAATTATAACTCAACGTATAAGTGGATATAAAGTAGTATTCATTATGATTTTACGTGTTCAAATTCATATGCTAATCTTAAAAAAAATTATATAGCCAATGTTTATGAACAACTAAAAATTTACATGTTATCCCCAACCACCACTATTTTATCGTCATTCACTAGCAGATTATGCCTCGATTGTGAATGAATGACTTGCATGTTCTATATTTCATGTACAATTAAGAATATAGTATTCAATTTCGAACCACCTAGTTCTGTTATACTAATTCACAATCTTTAATTAGTTGCAAATTAGTAATTCTGTGGATCAGTTGTTTCGTTGTGTTCACAGCTTATGGTATTCTTAGCTGTGAATTACTAAATTAAATAAAGTGTCTAAACGATTAAATATTAATAAATGTGAATGATTTAAAAAAATATAAGTACCTATGTTTTACTTTTAGAATTTCAGAATCGCTATATTATATAGTATTCTCTCACTCCCCTCAATAATATCTTTAATTTATTCACCAATATTGTCAAAATTGGACTCGTCACATTATTACTCCTTAATTCCACTCATAACAAATTCAAACAATTTATCAAAACGGGACTGATATATAGTAAATATTTACAGCTAGCGATTAACACTAGAGTCAAAATAGAAATGAAGGTGGAATTATGAGGTTATTGGTTTTGGTGAAATAAATAAATATGATATATCACTGTCTAGTGTTGCAATGAGTAGCTTTCATGGAACACAGGTGTGCGGTTTCCACCGTAATTATGACTATCCTTGTCCATTAATTTTCCTCATCCACTCAATAACTCATAATTTTGTGGTCGCCCTTTATTTGGTTAGGTCCTAGTTATTGTTGTCATACATTCTTAAACTGTCAAATCTTATTAGGTAAGTGGGCACAACTCGAAATAATGAAATGGCATCATGTGTTCGAACTCAGCAGACAACTCTTCTCGCTCATCAATTATCTTCAATGATTTGAAAATCCATTTTGATCTTATATATCTTCAGATTTGTCAATTGGGCCTGTTCAAGGACCATCTACCAGTGGGCCTAAGACTTTGGATTTGTGAATTTTTATAGGCAATTTTGATGCATGAGGGGAAGAAAAACAGGAAATTGAATTGACAAAGAAGATTGTGAATGATGTGTTTCCTCAAACAAAGAGGAGGCGGAAGCGGCATTGTTGCTCGCGGCGGGTGGTCTGTTGGGCCTGCTTGACGCATTGCTGGTACGAGTCCAAGACCTCCTCGAAGCGCTGGCAGGAGCGGAAGCGGCAGCCCTGCACCTGCTGCCTGCATTGGTTATAGTTTTCGCTGGCGTCTTCGTCGAAGGTGGCGGTTAGTGCTAGTGCTGCCTTGGTTGCCATTATGATATATATATGCGAGAGAGAATTAAGGTGAGTTTGTTGGAGTGTTGGTGATGGTTTATATAGAGGATTTTAAGGGTTTAATTTAGCGTAGAGTGAAATTCCCAGCTTCCACATCGATTCCCATGCATATGTTGCCAAAACACATGTCCTCACCCATCTATGTTTTCTCTCAAAATAATTAGCTATCAAATTGATACTGAATTAACAACCAAAAACAGGGTTTAAACGCTAACTAACCTCATTATATTACTCCATTTCTATTTTAATTTCTTGGATAATTTAATTAACTTCAGTTTTGATTTTGTTCAATGTTCACCGTGCATCTACCAAAAGATAGGGTTTAAAGTCTAAATAGCCTCTTCTCAGGGGGCAAATTGTAAACAACAAAACTTCCTAGCGATTCAAATTTATAACCATTTTCCCTTCACTTGTCTATCGAATTCAGATGCAATACCAATCGAGAATCATGATTCATGGCCATCGCCGACTCAGATCTACATTACCGGAGAATGAAGATAGCGTTAAACAACGACCAGTGAGCAATCAATGAAACCGCTGTTTTTTTTTCATGCGACAAGGTATAGATTAGTACAGTAGTTTCAATGCATGACCGACGAACAAAGTGCGTGTTAGCATCTACGAAATGCAGTAGAATGTAGCATTCGTATTTGCAATGGAATGTTTGAATGTGCAGATTAGAGTTTTATCGGAAGTGCAGATTTGGTTAATTGTCAAGGAAAATTAATTTATGGAGTATGTTTTAAATCTTTTGCAATTTTATAGCCTGAGGGGATTATGTTGTTTTATTTTTACTCCATCACTAATTATAATCATACTCACTCTTTACCTTGTTATGTTGCAAAAGTTTGAACTTCACCTAATTTGCTTCGGTTTGTGTTAGATTTTCTTGCATTATAAGATAGATTAAACTCATGCCCTAGAGATGTAAAAGTGAAATTAAGCTTAACTGTAGCTCTGTCAATTCTTAGTTGAAGTAGTGCAATGTTTGGTGCCCTACAAAATTAAGATTTACTGTAGCTCTCTATGCTTAAAAGTTAAAGTGCTTCAGGCTGGTTTTGATGTGAGGCCTTCGATTATGTCCATGCGGTTTCCAACTGCTCTCCCTTTCATCTTATGATATTTTCTCTCTTGCAGTTCATCTTTGTTGCTGTTTACTGAGAGAATGGTATAAAATCGTATACCATACGCTCAGCATATTTATCCCAACGTTAGGACATTGAAAGGCTTCATATACAATTAAGAATGGTGTAGTAAAAGTCAGCCATTCGCAAAGGGTTTCCCTAACTGACAATAGGTGCACCCACCATTACTGATTATGGTGCTTGTTTCAGACTTGGTTTGCTTCTACTACTTTTTAACTCCTACTGTATTTCTCTTCCAACAGGAATTTCTGCACAAGATCATATGCATGTTAGAATATTGTGAAGGAGGTTTCTAGTGTTGGCCATTATTTCTCGATTAAGGCAGCAGGCGCAGTCAACTTTTCTCTGTCCTTTTTTTGTAAAACAATCCATTAAAGGTCCTGCATGATAAGAATTAAGAAGAAATGACTTTACGATGGGGGAGACTCTGGAACGTCATGAATCACATAAATGAGTTAATGGTGTAAATGATTTAGCATAAGAAATTTGAATTATCTGACAGAAGAATGTTTGTGAAATGGATCTTAGGATCACTATGGAGCAGTATGTTTGTACTTGCTTGTGTATCATTCTTCCTGTTTGGAGAGCAAAAATGTTTCCTTCGATATAGAGTTTAATATCGAGTCCGATGCTGATGATGTACAAATACTTAATTGCTAATATCATAAAGGAATTTATGTAGCCTAGTGCTATCAAACAATCTCCAACTCTCATATGAAATTGGTCGTGACACAATAGAGTTTGTTATATGAAACTGATAGTCAGGAATGCAAATAAGTTCAGTTTGAGGCCCCAAATGAGACTTTGAGTTTAATACAAGGGTTAATTTCTACGTGTGCCCAGGTTCAAGCTACAGAGCATTCATGGACATCTTAACAACCTTTCTAAGCCAAGTAATATTCAAATATATTTCACAATCTATACATTGGTAAGTAGAGAGAGCCCACATTCACCAGCTTGTTACATGTGACTTATATGTATATATATTTTGTGTAGTCTTGCCTGCCTCATTGACAGGTGATCTGAATTCATCTCCTGAAACTATGTTCTCCCAATGGCTTGTCGTGTGCTTTGTCGCCTTCATCAGGAAGCTTAACAGCAGAGTAAACACCAGCGCCAGCAAGAAGCTCCTAACATTGGTGCAGTAAAGTTACCCATATGGCTCTATAGTTGTTTGCAGCAATCGCCGGCCCTAAAGTTCTCACTGGGTTCATTGATGCTCCACTGCTTTCCCTGCATCACAAAGACATAGAGTCTTAGATATGAAATATCATAATGGCTTTTGGATCAAAAATTGTGTTACACTTTAAATGATTGATGATCATGGAGCTTTTCCTGACCATTTGCACCACTAGCTTTTAGAGGTGCAAGTTGCATTCCCTCTTTCT
The DNA here is from genome assembly GCF_023119035.1 of Salvia hispanica. Taxonomy (NCBI): domain Eukaryota; kingdom Viridiplantae; phylum Streptophyta; class Magnoliopsida; order Lamiales; family Lamiaceae; genus Salvia; species Salvia hispanica. Next base: position 9,776 of record NW_025952559.1, on the reverse strand, counting down.
ATCTCTCTTTTATAGTGAGTTGGGTTGCCGACTTTTACCTTCACGCATTTTGTCTCCCATCTTTTTTGTGGGATTAGATTCGATCGTGCTTCACTTCACCATGTATGGCGATAGGATCCTAAATTCCTAACTGTAGTTTAGTCGCAATTGGCAAAGTAGAAAGGGAGCCTTTGACCAACCACAACTATGCTCCTTGGCCCATTATACTCCATTTAGTAGGGTGTAGCGCGCAATAGCATTGAAATGGAAGAGTATCTAGAATAAAGGGTTGATTATAAAGGGTAATGTTGGTTCTGTACCTGCCTTACTCCTTGTCAATCTTTACTTCAATTTGACAAGCAAAACTGAGTGTTCTTCGAGGATTTTCAACCAAGTCTTTGGATGTGTGATGCAGGGGTCATTTTCGTTTCTTACTCTATTATTGTTCTTTAAATCTTTTCTCTTTTTAATCATGTCTAAGCAAATTACATGATTTTAGTTTGTAGGACCCTCATAAAAATCAAAGTGTGGTGACTTTTGTGTTGATTTATCTGTCTATTTGTGAACAATTCTACATAAACCATATGTAATACTCCCTCGGGAGTCCGGAGTATTAGACTCACTTCTTTTGGGCACATGATTTAAGGAATTGATATTTAAATAGTTAAAGTGGAGAGAGTAAAGTATGAGAGAGGAAAAAAGTAGGGAGGGAAGAGAGAAAAAAGTAGGTGGAGAATAAAATAAGATAGATGCTTTTTGCTAAAAAAGAAAATGAGTCTAATATGTTGGGACACCCCAAAAAGGGGAAAGTTGGTCTAATACCTTGGGACGGAGGGAGTAGTACTTACTCCCTCCATCCGGCTAAGATGCACATTGCTTAACTGACGGGATTTTAGGAGTTATTGGTTAAAGTGTTTAATTGGGGAGAGAGAGAAAGTGAGTGTAAATATTAAAGTAGAGAATAAAGAAAGATTAATATTTTAATAGTGGTGAGAAAAAGTGGTTGAGTGAAAGTGTATTAATTGGAGAGAGAAAGTTTCCAAAAAAGGAAATGTATCATCTTAGTTGGAACAAACTAAAAAGGAAAACGTGTTATCTTAAGCGGGACGGAGGGAGTACTATAGTCTTAGACTAGGGCAGCAATCTTGCACATTTTAAAAACAAAAGGAAATATATTAGTACTACTACTACTACAATATTTTGTCAGTATTTTTTCACTAGGGTCATGAGGTCCAAAATCAGAAACTTGAAAATCTACATATATAGCATGCCAAATTTGATGTGAAGATCATATTTCTATACTTCATATCAATTTACACATTAGATCCGATCCACAAGCCATCTGGATTTTGTATATAAGTCGGAATTTGAGTTTCCCAACAGTGTGATAAAAATATTACTAACTCTATCCATCAAAATTTGTCCCACTTTGATCTGTCCATCAAAATTTATCCCACTTTGACCCGACGAAATGTAATGTAAAGTGAGTTGAATATGAGGTCCACTAACAATAAATGTGGGTCCTGCTTTTATATATTAGTTTTATAATAAAATGTGAGTAGGAATGAGTTAGTGGAATATGAGATCCACTACCAAAGATGGCAAAAGTGAAATAAGACAAAATTTTGCAGACGAAAATGGAAAAATGAGACAAATTTTGGTGGACGGAGGTAGTAATATAATGTATAGTAATTCGTTAAAATTTTAAAAGAGTGTCATCACTGGTTGATAGTATTACCCGGCTATGAGTATATTGAGCATGACAGTCGCTCCAACCGCAATCCCTGCAAGCTCGCCCACCTATTGTGCCACAACTTACAAATAAATTAGCTACAAACACATATTTTGAGTATCATGTAAGCCATACAAGGTACTATTAAATCCAACTCTTTTAGGTTTAACTTTAAAGTCAAAATAAAACATTCCAAAGTCAGCGCCATTCTACTAATTTAAGGATCTCATATCCTCCCTTGATTTCATTAACTAATACTACTAACAATCTACAACCATCAATTGCAACAATAAACTAAGATTTTTAGACTACACCAGAATAGCAACCATCAACAGGAGGACTGGCTCTTTGTCTAGCAAATTAATATCGTTTGTCGCTGCAATTAATGGTCATCGAAATTTGGACTTTTCATTACCAATTTTCACTACTCAAACTTGTTATTCTATGTATATAATTTTGACAACTAAATAAAAGCCAAATAAAAAAAAGAAAAAAAAAAAAAAAAGTAAAAGTTGCATTTCGAAGATGATGTAGAAGTTGTGTGCTTACAGCTCTTGTATCAGTGGCGACTGCAGTGACAACAAACATAAGGTTGAAGGTGATGATGAACTCCAATGCAAATGCCTGAGCATATTCCACTCCAGGACTAGGGACAGTAACACCACCTCCCATTATTGGCTCAAAAATGGCCTTTAGCATAAATGAAGCACATATTGATGCACTCACTTGTGCACCTATGTATACCGGCACCTGAAAATTCATCATTAATCATTATTTCAAAAAACATTAATCATTTGTAACATATTCATTACATGTTTCCACGGGAAGTGGCGGAGAGCGGCGAAGGCGACGGTGATTGAGGGATTCAGATGGGCGCCGGAGATGTGTCCGGTGGAGAGTATCACTATCATCACGGCCAGCCCCGACGATGCTGCCATCCCGAGAAGCGTCTCCGCCCCTTTAGTCCTTTGGTTCACTATTGGTGCCGCCGCTCCGGCAAATATTATTATCAGTGTGCCTATAAACTCCGCTCCCACCTATTTTATAGTAACATATGTATATGTCATGCATCAACTTGTAAATATTTGATATTAGGAAAAAAAATATATACAAAAAAAAAAAAAACACAAAAATTGACTTCACACACACACGCACCTTTCTAGCAAGAGTGATGGAAGATGAACGCAATGAGCAAGAGATAGGGGGCAAGGGCCCCTCCTCCAATGACAAAGATTCAATATTGAAGCATTTGCAACTATTCCCAAGTAGAGACGATCGTCTTTCGTTCCCATTTCTGAACCCTCCGACTCCGAAGAGAGGGACGCCTGGAGGTGTGGAAGGCGCGGAGGTCGTATGTTCGCCTTCCATGTATAGATATCTACCTAGTATCTTAGGTCAAGGAAACTCAATGTGTTTAGTACTAGTTGAGCTCAAGTGTGTTATTGTGCTATTTTCATGGCATTGGACCATTTTATAGTAGGTTCAAGAAAGTTGACTTGGGGAATCCTTATTAAAGAAAAAGGTGGGGAAAAAATATATGTGTGGGTGGATGATATTGAAGTGAGGGAGAGAGAAATGAAGTTGGGACAACCCCTCTACATGAAAGTATGTATCAACATTTGAACCATTGGGACATAAGTAATTGGGGTTATGCTGTCTCTTCCACTCAATTTTGTATTATCAGTCTGTATCTGGTCTCTATTATAATGTCAACCATTGCCTGCACCTTCTTGCCTTTTTCTTTCAAAGCAGAAAAAGAGAGAGAGAGGGATTATTAATATATTCATTGACTATAATTTACCATGGATCAATTTTTACTCTTATCTTATCTGTAAACAAGCATCTGAACTGCAGCTCTGAGCTTACCTTTTTATTTAAAAACGATCTTGGGAAAATTCTAATGAATATGATAATGGTCATCATTATATTTATACGGACAGCTAGTCCTAAAGAGAGATGATAGATGTAAGAATAAACTTTTTCTTTTCTTTTGTTTTTTATATCATCGAATTAAACTTTGGTGTTTTCCATACAAACAAATTAGAGACCATTGTATCAAGAATATAATGATGTGCATGGGAGTTTTAAAATGAATTTTTTTTTTGTTTAGTTTGTCGATCCTTTTAATTCATTTTTTTCCCCTAGAAGTAAAGTATGGAATCATGGTTTCAAATTTAAATTGATCATTTGAAGAAGGCGTAAGACGTGATTTTATTTAAGATATTATATTTCAATAGTTGCATTAAAATTCCTATGCAATCATATTTTTTCAAATCTAGTCTACACCTCAATTGTTAACGTTAACTCTACCTCCACAATACAAATTCAAAGTTTAGAAATGGGTGCTCTCATTTTCTAGTTTTGGTGCTGATTTTGTTGTTGTATCATTGTTGGATTTGTGATGTGGATGTCGTCGAAAGTGGCAGTCATATGGAGTAGTAGATTTGGAAAAGAGAGCATATATATTTTTTTTGTTGTTATTCATGAGTTGGAGCATGCATAATATAAAGGTCAGACCAGTAGTAGAGTACAAAATATAAAATGGCATCTTTTTCTTTACTATTCAACGAACTAGTTGATGAATTTATGGGGAGATCATTGTAAACACGTCTTGGTTGTGAAAGAGAAGACTCTCTGCAGAATCATGACTATTTAAGTGAAAATGATTTCAAAGTAGGAACAAATTCACTCTAATTAATAAACACTCCGTCCATTTTCTTATTAGGATATTTGCATGTAAATTCTTCCTATACGTTTATATTTTGACGTTAACATGGCTTGATGATTACTTACATAGCATTATCGAATGTCAACTAAAACGATGTTACATTGTATGCAGCAAAACACCGTCGTAATGTACTAAGCATCCATAATAAGTCGGACTAACCGATAGCCTAACACTAGGATTAACCAAAAACACCTCTTGTCACGTCACTAGGACCAAGCACAGCTTGTCACATCACTAGGACTAACCACAACACAATAATAGGCTAGTACTAGTACTAGCCGACGTCCTAGCCAATAAAACAAATTGAAAAATACGATTAATTCATTTTAATTGTTGGTGTTTATCAAATATTAAAAAAATGAAGTGCAATGAGTTGTAAATATAAATAAAAAAATCGGTTAGTCCGTCCTCTGTCCGTGCAATAACGGACTAAAGGTAGGACTAACGGTTAGGGCGGATGAGCGCTCGTCCTACTTCGGGACATCCGTTGCGTTAGTCCGCTATTGTGGACGGACATCCCCTCGCCCTAACCGCTAGTCCTACCTTTAGTCCGCTATTGTGGATGCTCTAAATTAAATAATTTCATTCATTAAATTGGAGATTATATTAAGAAAGAATGAAATCATTTAATTCATTCCATCATATTATTTGTCAATATATTCCTCAATTCAACAAATGGAAATGTTTAATTTGAAATGATACGATGTCATTTTTTTTAACATAAAAATGCTCTGAATCACTTCAAATTGGTGGTGAGCGATGCTCCAATTCATCACAGCAGAAGGCTTGCAGCATAACTAGGCTCTCAAGCTCACTAAAAAAATTAAACAACATGATCAAATTATAGAGCTCACAAATACACCCGCACCAAATCAATAAAAAGCAAAGAACCAGAAAAGAACACCTAGGAGAGGCTCATTGCCTACAATGTGATGTCGTTTTGGTTGACGTTTAATATCGCCACGTAAGTAAGTCATTAAATTGTATTAGTATTATATTCTTGATTGGTTGCAAAATCGTATAGTTGTAAAACTAGAACAAATCAATAATTCGATAATGTACATGCATATAATAAAGGTAATATATGAAATCAGAATTTGGTAAAAAAAATTAAGAATTTCCAATCAAACTACCCTTTCTTCCTCTTTTTTGTATATAGGTTGTGAATAATTCAAATGATGAATCCATGGTTGGCAAAGAAATGAAGTTCTTTTTAGTTTTTTCTATCAATTCAAACATTCGAAATACCTCAATCTTGTCTACCACTTATCGGCATATATTTAGATGTAGGTAAGAACATTAGACCTGCCTTTTTTCACATGTAGCAATGGACATCATTATATATACTTCCAAAAACCATCTTCTTTTGTGTGAAAATAAGATGCTGTAACCCTAAGTCGAGAAAATTATTCCAATGTCCATTTATTTCGCTTTATATATGGAGTATCATTTTCATAATGATGATATAAATATCATTAGTAATAGTATGTTAACTCGTATACAATTTAATTTCAATTTTCAAGCTACCTCCATTCTATGATTGTCTATATTTATCATCAAACAGCAATATCTCTACACAAAAATACTTCGTTTCAATTTCAAATTAAATTTACATCCACACTTAATTTTACAAGAAATAAAAGGAAAAAACCAAAAAAACTTTTGCAGTTGAAAATCCCACTATAAGATTGGAATTGAATGAAACCAACCAACTTGGCGTTGCTTTTGGTCAGCTTCCATTATCTTTTGAAGAGCTGTACTATATATGTACAAAGTAATACTACTATCTAACTAATGCATGCGATTTTGTAATTGAGCTTAATATTTGCCACATAACTGAATTAAGGGTAGGAAATTTGGTTCCTGGTGTTTCAAACTTTTTATTTGAGTAATTAATTCGAGACTCTTGTGCAATGCAAATAAATTATTTGTGTGTTTATACTTTATAGGATGTCTAACTAATTCAATAAATTTTGTAGAGCCTACCGCTATAATAGGATTGAAAAAATTGGCCTATAGATTATGAGTATGATATTAATTCAACCCACTTTGTGTTCGAGTAAGATTAATTTTATTTTCGAACTTATCAATATATTGCAGCAATCTGTTGACAGTCCATCTACAGAAAATAATCTAAAATTAACTTGATCTTTCACTAATTAGAACATTTCATTTCGCAATGTTTACCTTCTTTTTTATTGATTTCCCATAAATTTGCTTCACATACGGTACACGCTTGAAGTAATGTAGAACGTTGAATAAATGAATTTGACTTTGAAAATTTTATTAAATTATGAAAAATCTTTTCCACCTTTAGTTTGAAGTTTTTAGCAAAATAGGAAAATGACCCCTACCTTTAATTCATGTGACATGTATATTGATTCCCAACATTTTCATTTTGCACAAAGATAGAATTTGTGCAATTCCGCAGTCGTTTTCAATCTACTTGGTATTTTATGTAAGATAATATTTGGTCAGTATGAAAAGATGCTAACAAATTGAGGGCGCCGATTAGTTTGTGTTGAAATTATGGTTGTATCTAAGGCCATTGCACGAGAGTTTATAAAATGATGAAATTATAATAGTACTGGTCACTAGATCCCACAAGGAAATCATGCAACTCTCACCTTGATGCGAACAAAATCAATTTAACAAATTTCACATATAAGGGAAAAGAAAGAACTGAAATCATGATTAAACTACTCTTCTTGTTATCCATTGATTTTAATAGAATCACATGATATCTTCCATTGTATTAGAGTAAGTCATCGACCGTGTGTTAAAACTTTAACTGATCCAACAATATAGCTAGACAAAAAGAATGATGATTGACTCAACACTCTATATCTCTGAGCTTTAAATATGGTTCAGTTCAATTGAGGGCTTGTCCAGCCTGATCGTACTATTGATGTTCAAATGTTATTTTCAATGATAGCTATATTTGGTATCACACGGTTGAGAGAGTGAATTAAAATATTTTTCGATTTCATTTATTGTTATAGTAAAAGTTAAGATTGTACTAGTTCATATAGTGATTATCATGGTGTTTATTATACTCCATTCTTTCAGAGTTAGATGTCATACTCGAGTGATGAATTTTAGGAAATGTTATTTTCTGTTAAGCGAAAAGAGAAAATATTTTTATATATTAATGTGGGAGGGAACTTTTTTCAGAAATGGAAATACAACTACTTTTGTGAGACAATTTAAAAATAAAGTGTGACATGTACTTTGACATCTACCTTGAGATGGGTGAGTAGAATTGTTTAACTTAATCTCAACGATTAAAAATAAAGAACAAAGGATTTAGATGTTTCTAAATTTTTATCAGTTATTTTCTAACTATTTTAAAATGAGGTATGCCACATGAGGAGAACTCAGTGTAGACATTCCAAAGAAGTTGGTCCAAGTAGTACTAACTTGGGCTACACAAATTGGGCCGTTTTGTTGGTTTCTCTCAATATCCTCTACATGGAATCGACAGACAGAACTCGAGAGATTTCAACGAGTTTTCAAAGGTTCCGTTTCAATTTTCATAACCGAAGAAAGCTTAGCCTGTTTTGTTTTAAATTGTCTGTTTCTATTTCCATGTTGCGGTTTTCAATTTGAATTGAATGAAAATAAACCATCAATATTTAAATTATTTACTATGAATAGGCGAACTATCAAACTTAAGAAATTCAAGTCACGCATTTAACTAAAGCTTCTTGTGTGCTGGTTTCAAATGTCACAATCAAGGTTCAAAAACTTGAAGATCCCTAAATATTTTGCTAAAATCTATACTCATATAAAAGGCGAGTTTTGACGCGCTTTTGAATTTTCATAAGTTTCGGGTATACATTTAGATAGTTATAAGTATTGGGCAAGAATGTAATAAATCTTCCATAAATAATTATATATATATTAACTACCAACAAACCTCTACACATTCTCATGACACGTAACATATAAGTTTACGTGAATATTTTGAAAGATTATATGGCCAATCAACATTCTTCAACAGTTATAAACTAATTAAAATTATTTAATTCAGGTAGCCATTAAAATGTAACGGCTATACAATAATTAAAATTGTTTACTTTAGGTCATCATTAAAAAAATATGACTGCCACAAAATAAAAATTGTGGAAACTGACTAATTACACTAAATAATATGGCAATTACTACTGATACAAATCGAACGCCAAAAGCAGGCATTTAGCATTTAAACTAGCATTTAAACGAATTCTTTCTATTGTTGCAAAATTTATTTTTGACTTTATTATAACATAATGACAAAAATAGTGGCAGCTGCCGTTATAAATCCATAATGACGGATGGTTACTACATGAACTAACCTCTATAAATATAAGCTCAAAAACTTACTCAACAAATCATTAGAGGTGTACAGAGCAGTAAAACCGCATGAGGCTCAACTCCGTCACTACCATCCACTCCATAATGTGCAGAAACGAGGAAGATTCTCAAACATGTAGAAACAAGGAATTGATAATAAAAAAAAAATGGCGCAACTACGCATAGCTCCCTATGGGAAGACTTGTCTAAAGAACGTAATATCGGTGGTGGTGGTACAACTACAAACATAGAAGCCGTGCGGAGAAGTAGCCCAGAAGTCATGCGGAGGGAGTTGCCTAGAAGCGGGGAAAGAGAAAGAGAGAGGGCGGCAGGTTGGATTAGCGGTGGAGAGAGGGCTTTGAGGCAAAGAAGAGATTCCGAGAATGAGGATGTTCTATTTAGTTTTGAAATTTGAGATTTCATTTTTTTGAAATAAGACTAATTAAATGGGTGAAATATTGATTGATTGACAATTAAGGGATGCATATTCATTCTTAATTTATGGATTTGATGTGATTATGAGCAATTTAAGTACTATGTCCCATGCATAAATATATTTTGAATTTTTATCATTCCAAAAAATAATTAATAAGATATTGTAATAGAAATCTTATTAATTGCTTAATAAGATTAATTATGTTGCAAGGATTCCGAGAATGAGGAGGTTCTATACTTCTATTTACTTTTGAAATTTGAGATTTCATTATTTGAATAAGACTAATTAAATGGGTGAAATATTGATTGATTGACAATTAAGGAATGCAGATTCATTCTTATTTTATGGAATTGATGAGATTATGAGCAATTTAAGTACTATGTCCCATGCATAAATATATTTTGAATTTTTAACATTTCAAATAATAATTAATAAGATATTGTAACAGAAATCTTATTAATTGCTTAATAAGATTAATTATGTTGCAAGTCAAATAGCCAAACGGAGAATTTAAATGGGAAAATAATGATACGCCCTAAAATAGGGTGGCGGTTGAAATTATGAGA
>NW_025952558.1:0-21000 GCF_023119035.1 Salvia hispanica | reverse complement strand
AAAACTAAAATTAAAACTGAAAGCAAATAAATTCCAAATTAGCAAAATTATCCGTTTGACGATATCACTCCAAAGTGAATTGTCTTCCCCGACAACGGCGCCAAAAACTTGATGCACTATTTTTTAGCACTATAAATACCTGCAAGTATACAGAGTAGGAATAGTATAGCTAAAGGTCAGTACCAGATATTGAACACGGGGAAGTAAAACACAAAGTGTGTATCCTCTACTAAGACTCAATTACTATCTGGAAGAACGGAAGGTTTTTGAAAACTTTTTGAAAACAGATAACAATAAAAAGCAATAAACAACTAAATGCAGATAAGCTCGGTATATTGGTAGTGGTGATTAATATTTAGCGGTGCTAGGATTGCTATTATGTTGAATCGTGCGCGAGGTGAGTCTCGTTTGACAACATCCTCAAGAGAAGCTTGAAATAAGGTTTTATTATTCGGAACCTAGCTAGTTGGAGTTTAATTACTCTATGAATAATAAATAAGATTTTCTTGCTGAGTCCTCTCTTGGAATAAATAAGACATTGATTAAATAAGTCCATAGCAGACAATAATTAATTAATGGATGTTTCTATCTTAAGCGCGGGAAATAAATATAAAGTATTGGAAACCCGAAGTACTTATAATTTCGGATTTGGATGGGGAGTACAATATTACTTCTGTAGTGGCTGCTCGTAATATTCCAATTTCAAGCTTATATTAAATTGGGTTTAATTTAATTAGTAAAAACACATCCCTAGAATCCTATGAGTTTAGTTACACATGATGAAATAAGCTAAACACAAAGATTGAAAGGAAAAACAATTTGAACACAAAACAAAAGCAAATACAACCCGTAGGCTGAATCCTTGTCGTGCTTGATGTTCTTGAAATCATTCTCCAAGCTCCTTGCACAAGTGAAGTACTACTAGCTCTTAATCTCGCATGAATTATTTTGCATGTAGAAGCTCTCTCTTTTTTGATGAAGCTTGAGGTCTTATTTATAGGGGAAAGTCATTCCTTGTTGTAGAAGGAAAAGAACTTCAAAATATGGTAAAATCTTGGAGCAAATGTAGGGCATTTCGGATTCGCGCGCACTGCCAGGCGTGCCGCCACACACTTGTTCGGCGGGCGCCGCCGTTGGAGAAGTCTGAGAGAGTCCACGACCTCGGCGGACATGCGCATAGCCTCGGCGGTCGCCGCGGGAGACTTCTCTTCAGCGTATTTTAGGCAGACCGTTTGCATTGATCTGCCCGCCGGGCGCCGGCGATCGCCCCCCTCCGCGGTCGCCGGGTCGCCATCGACTCAGTTTCCGGACTTTGCTTTTTGGGCCCCCCTTTTTCGGCTCAATTATGCACATTTCTCACAAAACACATCAAAATACCAAAATAGACAAATTATGCAAATAATGGACATGTAGAGTGACTTTGACATCAAGCGGACCAAATAATGGCCTTAAAATAGTGCAAAATCCGGCGAATCAGTCCACTATAAAACGGTAAAAGTGAAATGGGACAAATTATGTGGGACGGCGAAATGGAAAACTTGGACGATTTATTTGGGACGGGGGGAATACTACTTAAGAATGTGGACATCTGAGTGAGAGGGAGTGGGTAATTAGCATAGAGAAGTAAGGAATCCACAAGAATGAATGATTATAAGCATGTGTAAGGACATTTTGGGAGGGTTAACTGTTGGCAGCTATTTTTAGTAGGTTAAAAATTAACTAGTTGACATAGATGGAAGACAGAGAATTCTACCTAGACTAATCAATTTGACTGAAAAAAAAATGAAAGTATGAATAAAGTGACTAAACATGAAATGGTAGGTGCAATGAGAAAACATTAAATATGAAATAAAACAACTAAAAGCATCTAATTAAAATGATTTTGGTCTGAAGTTACTAAATGTAGGCAACATGCAAGGAAAAGTAAATTGGGACCACATTTCCGTAACGAACCTAAATGACTGAAAAATAAAAAAAAGTGTGCATGGTACTAAAGTATAAAGTAAACTTCAGATCTGATCCTCTAAACAAATTTCTACTGCATCTTCGTCAAGTAACTAAACAAAATAGAGCAATTCAATCACCATTGATGAACAAACTTCAGGGAAGCAGAGCATGCTTCATTCGAAACGTAAATACTAAGTTAAGGCTAAAACGACTAGATCTACTTAAACTGATCTACTAGTGTGCGAATAAAACAGAACTAAATCGTAAAATGTATTCTATGCAGAATAAACTAGATCACAAATTTAAACAACCAACACTTGCGAAAAGCATCCAACAAACAAAAATAAAATGTGACATACCAACTAAAACTTCCATAATATGAAAGATCTAATGATGTCCAACTTCGAAATAACAAAACCAAACTCAAGCAGTGAATAACTAAAAGGTTCCAAAAACTAAAGATGTCAAACACTTCATGATCAAGACGAAAAGTAATGATTGTATCTTTCCTCCCAAAAGTGGCGAACATGCATTTTACTTATTCGATAGTTACAAATTAAATTTGATGCACACTTCATCTTTCCATATTGCTTCAGTGTAATGTTAGTTTCCAACTTGGCATTGCGTTCATTTCTGTCGATGACTTCTTCAATTTTGATATTTGAAGGTGAGGTTTCAATAGAAAGGTGCATGGATGAAGAAGAGAGAGGCGCCCTCTTGATTTTCAAAATCTGATTTTATGTGTGTGCCTTTTTGAAAAAGAAAAAAGAAGATGATGTGGACCTTTATTTTAATTATATTGGACTCACACAAATTAACGGATAAAAAGTAAGAGACTAATTTTTTTATTAATCTTTGAATTTAATTAATCCTACGATTAATTAATTTCTAGTAACTGAAACTTCAAATTCTATTAAGCACTAAAAGTCTGGATTAAAAAATTTAAACCATCGATTTAACCATGGCAAAGAATTGAAGTCGTTTGAACAAGATAAGAGCGTAGGATGCACATCCCATTAGGATCATTGCATAATATTCTTTACGAATGTTCTTTAACTAATTAGATCCCATTATTCTTCCAAAAGGAAATTTTTACGAGTGGTTTAATTTTTTCAAGTGATCTTTGAACAAAAGTTTGATGTCTGAATCATCGAGGTGGGCATTTCTATCCTACATTATTATGTGGATGAAATTATAAAATGCTATGAATGATTTATGAAATGATGTTTTTTAAAGTCACACTTTCATTTCTTTCAAAGTATCGTCAATGCCATAAATGTTTTTGTTTTGTGTGATGCCTATCTTTTGGCTATGCCAAAATGAATAAATGGATTGATTACAAAACTCAATGGGAATTTTTTAAAATTTTTGGTCTTGCACAAAAATGGACCGTGTGTCATCGAGGGGTTATTTGATTCGATTGTGTGGAAGGTGACTACCTTCCATCACAAAAGGAATGTATAGATATGGGGGATTGATGGAAAGAACTTAGACTTGATCAAACTTTAAGATCACAAATAACTTAGTAAGCTCGGGCCGTTTAAGATAAAATCTCGATGTATTGTGATGGCATGACAATAAATCTTTTATGTATTGTATTTTTGGCAATGTGTTAAATTGTGCATGTATTTCTAAACATGCAAGTTGGCAGTGGATGAAGTGGTGCTGAGTGAGTTTTTGCGTTCGATATCTTTGTAAGACTCTCGAAGGCATTTGTCTTCATACTATTGTGCGTTCAAACCCTCTTCATTGTGCATTTTATTCATGTCATATGATAAACTTATGAATGAGAACTATGATAGGAATATGGAGCACCAGTTGTTGAACTCTTTTTGAGTCGTATGACCATGTTAATCCCTTGAAATTCCTAATATCTTTGTAATAAAATGGATGTGTGGTTTTCTTTTTTTTACTTTTTCCCCCTCTTATTCCCGATTTCCCCCAAGCATAGTCATGACTTAAAGCTTTGTTATTCTTAGCAAATTGCGTCGTGACAATTCTTAAAAAAAAATATTATTAAGAACTTTCAAATATATATTTCAATTTCACATCATCAAACTTTGAAAATATTATAATGGTAAATAAAACTTGAACTTATGTGTCAAATTAAAAAAAGTTCATATAGTATTGAACTCAATGCTGGGTACGTCGTGTCCTTATAAACAATTAATTCATAAAATATCACTCTTCAGTATTTGTTAAATTTATTTAAGTTTGAGTATAATTATGTTCTAAATTTATTTGTGACTTTAGAATATAAATGTGAATTGTCATCTTGAGCTATTCTAATGGACAAAAAAAATTATATTTTAAAATTTTTTGAATTAACTCAGTCTATCTCAATTTTACTGTGCCATAGATGAATAAATGTAGAAAGTTACCATTAAATAGAGAGATATCTTACTTCTTAGAAACAATCATTAAAAAAGGACTACAAAAAAAAGTGCATATATCGAATAAGGAACAAATCAAAATAAAGATATCCTACAAACAGAAGAGCTAAAACTTAATTGACCATAATTTATATCTCAAATAGGTATGATGCAACACGTTGTGAATTATAAAATCCCAATAAATGCAATAGATCATATTGTTTATAAAGTTTGCAAAAAACTTTAAAAAGTCTTAGTATGTTTTAAATTTTTGAAAATAGAGAAAATGGGTGTAGTAAGATGGAAATCTGCAGTAAAATACTTTCCCCTCGCCATCGTATTGATGTCTTGTGTCGTCACAGCTCTGTACCTAATTAACAACGCCGCTTCCAACGTTGTTACACAAGAAAAACTTAGTTATTTTCAAAGAGAGTGATAACACCATTTCAAGCTGTGATTTCTTTTCAGGGAAGTGGGTTTACGACGACGTTTCGTACCCTCTTTACAAAGAGAGAGAGTGTACTATAATGGAAGATAGTTTCGCATGTGAGAAAAATGGGAGAAAGAATTTGAAATATCAAAATTTTAGATGGCAACCTCATCAATGCGATCTTCCCAGGTTGTTAAAATATTTTTTAATATTTTTTTAATTTCTAGAAATTTTAGGGTTAATTCTCTAGAGCAACACAATGTTTATTCAAATATACGTTTATATGGCATTGCAATTGCGCTTTTTTCCCGATTATCATGGTTTTTTGTAAATTATTTTAAAATATTGGAAACTTGGTGATTGCAATTATTTCACACTTTTATTAATTAGTGTGGTTTTTGTTGTTTTCACTTAGGTTTAATGGGACTGCGTTATTGGAGAAATTAAGGAATAAAAACATATTCGTGGGTGATTCATTGGTAGAAACCAATGGAATCATTACTCTGTCTAATTGAACCATATATTCCACCGTTAGCAAAAAGGGATGGAGTTTTGCATAATTTGTATGTCAAGGTATAATGTCATGAAAATCTTCTTCTTCTCCCTTTTTTTACATTTAAGATTTGATGTGTTTGGGAAATATGTGAAGGAATATAATGTGACAATTAGAGCACACTGGTCTCCGTATCTTGTGGAATCTGACCGTGATGACCCAAAACATCAAAAAGGCGGATAGTAAACGTACAATACGTTTTCAATCTATAGAGAAGCATGGGAGAAATTGGATTAATGCAGATGTACTTATATTTGATACGTTTGCATGGTGGACTGTTCCAGATATCACTCTTTTGTAAGATTATTTCTACTTAAATGCTTGTATTGCACGATCATGTTTCTATGTATATAAAACTATATATCTAACATGGGGTGCAATCAAATACTATTTAGCTTGATTTGCTAACTGATCATCATATTATATTAAAAAATGTCGACAAAGTGATATGAGTATATGTCAATACAGATTTAGATTTACATAGCTTTATCTTTTTTTTTTGGCGTTTAAATATAAAAGTCAACACAAACATGCGTATATCAATCTATATTTGTGTTGACATACTCATATCATTGTTGATAATTTTAATATAATGTGTTATGGTAGCAAATTTAGCTAGTTATCATCCTAATGCAATATATGTTAATAATGTATGTGAGAATGATAATAGTTATCTATATATAATGAGAAAAGCATATTGTCCCGGTTAAGTGCAATGCTAATTAAATAAGCCCTAATACCCACTTTTTTAAAGTTGATATTGTAATTTTATTTTAATCATTAATATTTGTGATTCTATGGTTATATTTTCGGTGGGGTTCACTTGACAAATTTGACGCAATATATAAGCAAGTGAAAATATCATCATTTAGTATGAAGTAGGGTTTAAATAGTTGGTCAGAATGGTTGGAATTTCAAGTTGATCGGAACAGAACCAAGATTTTCTTCATGGCGCTTCACCCTTTGCCTAGGGTACATATATGTGTTTATTTATGTATATACGCACAAAATAAAAGATTTGAAGGAAGCTTAAATCAGTACAATTATGATGGGTGCTAATGAATAAAATTGTAACGGTATAAATTGTAGAAAGACATATTGGGGAACTAGTCCAAGTTGTTACAACACAACAAAGCCAATATTTGATGAAACATATTGGGCAAATGGTGTTGATCGAAATATGATGGAGATTGTGGAATCAACTATAGAAAAGCTTGAAGAAGAGAGTTAAAGTTGAATATGAATATAACTCAATTATCAGGATATAGAAAGATGCACATCCATCAATTTATAGGCCATTCGCAAATTTTGCATTGAGAGATATCACCCTGAGAAATATGCGGATTGTTTGCATTTTGTCTTCCAAGTGCCGGATATTTGGAATCAGATTCTTTATGCTTATATTATGAAATCTTAATGCATAAAAATATTGAGTTGTCATATTATATTTGTATTTCATACTTCAGAAGTTGTAATTTGATGAATTTTTTCACATCCATATTTTCGTGCTAAGAGTGTATATGGACTTTCAGATAATTAATGATTTTTTTATCTTAAAAGTGTGGACAACTAAGATTGTCAAATGGAATTGGTGATGAATCACGATGCATCATCAATTAAATCGGTGTTTTCAAGCTTGCACTTCTGGTTTTAATAAGTTTACATACTTATCCAAATCCAGACCACACTAATAAAATATGACAACTACCAATTAACAATCAAATCGAAAATGATTATCAACGTTTGCTAGTAGACTTAATCATTAATACCAATTAAGTATGTGAATCTTTACTCAAGGCTAGATGAGATATTAGTTCATATATCACAAGTCTAAAATAAATACAAGTTCACACTATTGGAGCCACAAAAAAAAGTTCTCTACTTATTTATATTCCTTCAAGGTTCTCTTAACACCACACAATAGTTCAACTAAGATGTATGCTTACTCATTCAAATCATATATTTTGTCCACATTTTTTTTTCCCACAAACATGCTGATTTAAGTTTATACATACATAGATAATTTCAAAAGTTATAGTAGAACATTGAATTAATTATAAATAAATATTCCTCATTATTTTCAATCGAAAAACGATGATCAGATCAAATCACAAGTTAACATGCCTTATATGGCATATTTGAATCATACATAGTAAAAATCACTTCAAATGAATCGATTCAATATTTAGCTCGATATAGCTATTAACATGTGTTGGAACGTATGTTTGGTCAAAGGTTTGGGGAAAGAAAATGCAAAAACATTTTTTTTTTTAAATTAAAGGTACAACGTCTCGATCGAGTTTGGAGTAGATGCCAGGTATATTCTTTCTAAAATTCGTTTCCCGTGATTGAAAAATAATGGATTAAATTAGTCACATAAAGCTAAAAATGAGTTATGAAAAAACCATGGGATTAATTCCCAAGTGTTAATTATCTCACATAAAAAATAAAATATTAAAGATGTATTTAATAAGATTAGTTATTCCATGAATAATTATCGGACTAAGATGGGTGGTGCGCCATGGCTTGGGCTTGGGAATTAATTTTTGGGTTTGGGCCCTTTAAATGGGCGAGCCCCCCTAATCTTTTGGGCCACCTCAAACATAAAGAGGTCCACCCCAATCGTGGGGTGTCTAGATTCCACGCCCTGATCAGTCTCTCCGGGTCCCCCAACGGCTAGTAACCCCCAGTTTACGTCAAAGGTATGTAAAGACATTATGTCTCCAACTTGCTCCGTGGGTTTTGCATTGCTCTTTCCCCCCTGCATTGTCGATCTATGGTTCGCCTCGCCATAATCCAATTGCTGGAAATTGTTTGTCTGCGGTTCAAAGAACAAGACATTATATTTTATCTTTTGGGGCGACACCAAACTTGGGCCCCTTTTTGGCGAACCGTCTTGGAAAAACTCCCAGCTAACCCTTTTCCCCGGTTTACATTACCATCTATTTCAATTTATTACATGTAATTCCCCGTTATTTCCATTATTTTGGTTTGTATTATGCCCCACAAGTTTGTACATCCGACAAACACAAGGCAGATATTCTTGCCATTGAAGGAGTTAGACATAACGAACTTAATCTCCACCTTCGTTTGAGATGTCAAGTGTCCTTCCACCGTCGCTTCCTTTCCAAAACCATGTCTAATGTTATCCCGAAGCACAACATCATCCAATGATGAGGGCCGATCTGGCACCCCCCCCAAAAACCCCCTTGGGACCTCCAGATTCACATAAAAGGTATTGTTGATTAAACTTTTGTGGTTACGTGATCCTTGATTGGATCGAGTGTTATGGCATGTTGGGGCCTTCGACTCAACGGGGGTGTTGGATCCCCGGGGAAAACGAATATGGGAGGCTCGGCCAAAACGAATGTGGGAAGGTCCCTTTAAAAGCTCGGATTTTCATGGTTTTTGAGGATATCTTTCATGATTTGTTATCACATTTTATCTATTATTAGGCGTGATAAAGATTTTGGTTTCCCAAAAAATTACACAACTAAACTAAGAAGAGTTGAAAAAAGGAATCGATTTGCTTATGGGTAATGGGGGTGTTTTTAAAGGGATCAAAGTTTTTTCGCTAGTGAAAGCCTTAAATGAGTTTCATGCCCCTTTTCATTTAAAGGTTGCTTCTTAAAGACTTTCTTGGGTAAATTTTAGTGAGTGCCATTGGAAAGGGGTGGAAACAATAAATATATCCAATTGCTTGGGCTATAGTTGAGGTAGAGAATGAACAATGTTGGATATGGTTTCTAAAGTGTCTCATTGACGATCTTAAAATTGCGATGGGGGCGAGATGGACATTTACATTTATGATTTATATTTGTTATTAACTAAAATTTTTATTACCTATTCTAAATGTTTGAATTTGCGGAGATTACAAATGCATTCAATACTTTAGCGCCCTTTTTGAACACATAAATTGTGCACGCCATGTGTACATGAATTCGAAGAAGACACCAATGAACATGATCTAAAGAAACCGTATTGGAAGGCATTTAAGGGCACCTATATAGAGAAATTCAAATTAGCAATTCAAGAAATTAAGTTGGAGCATCGAGGTGTTTTTATGAAGACTTCATGGGCAGGGATACAAAGAAATTTTGTAAGGCTTTCATTTTCACCTCTGCATGAACGACGTGATTACTAGTAACATCGCAAGTCATTTAATGCATTTATCGTTGAAGCCAGAGACAAACATATAATTCACATGTTTGAGGAAATTGGTGCACTCTCATTACACAACAAGGAAGTAGGTCAATACCATGTCAAGTGTGCAGGAAGAATTTGTCCCAAAAATGATTGAAAAGTTAAATAAAATTTGATAGTCGTGAATACAAAGCGCGTACTTTTCGTTAGGTGGAAAATTTGAGGTTCACTTTGAGGATGATAAGTTTGTTGTGAATCTTGGGGATCGTACATGTACATGTAGATTTTGGGATTTATGGGAAAACTGTGTGCTTGGTGTAGCTTGTATAAGGTTCAAAAATGAAGATGTAACTACCTTTGTGATGATTATTATACATTAAGTAGATATTTGAGGGCTATATGGTTGGATTAGAACCCATTAGGGGTCGAGAGAATGTGGCCCCAGGTAGAAAAACCATTGTCAAGCCTCTAATGATAAGAAGAATGCCGAGAAAAGAGAAGAGACACCCGAGGGTAAAAATCCTAAATTTCCTCAAAACAAAATGAGGACAAAAGTGCAAATGACTTGCCAAAAGTGTCACCAACAAGGGCACAATAGTGGATGAAGAACGATCCAGTTGAAAAACGCCCATGGAAAAGGTAGTGAAGTATCCTATAGTACCTTTATATAACTATATTAGTTGCTATATTTCTATATGATTCACCGGGGTAAAATGGGAAGGCCCGAAGAAAATTCCACAACAAGATAGCTTGGCAAGCCCAGTGGGAACACAAAAGAGCATCCAAAAGTGTCAATCTCTTCAAGTAAAGGGAAAAGGGGCATTACCCAGGAAAGGAGTTGGAGGATAGGTTTCGAGGAAAGTGGAAACATTTAAAATGGGGGTATATTGATTACACTTAAGTTGTTTTGGTAACGCTCTTTTTTTGAAAAATTTATGTGATATTATGACATAATGTATATGATGGGGAATGTCTTCTCACAAAAAGGGGTAAAACAAAAAGTTCAAGCACGCGGGTTCTAGGATTCAAAGAAATTGTCAAAAAGTTCGTTTAACCGGGGAAAATGGGAAACGCACCAACACATGGGAACAATGATTGATTAAAAGTTTTTAAAAAAAAATTGTAGTTTTTTTTGATAATTTTCGGGTGATATTTGTTTTGTAAAATTTGGGTTAATTGGGATGGAAAATTGATGAATTTTTTTTGTCGTGGAATGATGGAGAAATTTGAATAGAAAAATGACGAAATGAATTTGACTTTTTGATGATTTTTGTTTTGGAAATTCTTATGATATTTTGCCAGAACATGGAGACATTTAATTTAGCTAAAAAAAAGATTGGGGGAAAAGCCAAAAAGTTTTATTTGATTTGGGGGAAATTTTCACAGTTTTAAAAGTTCACGGGGAAAAAGGGAGAATTCTCCCAAAAGTTTTGTATTTAAACCCAAAATTTCCTCATTTTCTAATAAATGACGGCCCTTTTGATTACCGGGGTTTTACCATGTTGGCAAATTTCCCATGGCACCTGGGTTTAATTTGGGGAAAAATAAAAAAAAATCTAAAGTTCATAGATTTATATTTTTAAAAAAATAAAAATAAATAAAATTGAAAGATCATGTATTTACACGTAAATTACCCTATTTTCTATTCTCATATTTACCTAGCAAGCTATAATGAAATGGCACCAACAAACGTACTGCCCCACAACTTAACTAAAATTAATAGATAAATATCTTGGAATATGTGTATTTGATTATAACATGGCTTTAAATTTTTTTTTCTTTATTGTACTATTAGTTCTTATAAGTCTTTTAAAAATATAATCTGATCTAATATATTCAGTTAAACTAAGTGTAATTTTTATACATCAATAAATTAATATAGTTCGAATAAACTCATACTATAAAAGAGTCTCATTATTCACAAATCCACTCTTAAAGACCAAATTAGAGACCAAATTAGGATCATCTATTTTCTTAATCTTATGGTTAGGATTAATTTACGATTAATTTAATATTTTATTCAATAATTTTTTTTATTTTTTCATTTTTTTTATTTTCTTATATTTTTTTTAAAAAAATTTTAAAATTTTTTTAAATATTTTTTATATTTTTTAATTTTTTTTGTAACTTTTTTTAAAAAAATTAATTTTTTTGTAAACTTTTTTTAATTTCTTTTTAATTTTTTTTATTCAATAAAAACTTGTCAAGTAAATAATGAACTATATTAACTTAATAATGAACTAAATTAAACATGTTATGAAGTAATTTTTACATATTATTAAAATACATTAATGATACAACAAAAAAAATTAAAATTAAAAAAAATATTTATTCAATAAAATATTAAATTAATTGTAAATTAATCCTAATCATGAGATTAAGAAAAATGGATAACCCAAATTTGGTCTCTAGTTGTCTATAAGAAGAGTTAGGCATTTGATTTCAACTCTACTATAAAAAAATATAAAGTGTATAATACTACTACTTAAGTTCTTCTAATTTTAGTTTTATAATTCAAATTTACAACCTTAATATTCATATTCAAATTATTTTTACATTTTTAAAAAATTGGGATGTTAAAAAAAATTTATATACGTTTTATAAAAATAATAATATTAAAGAAAGAGTTTCTATTTGTTAGGAATTAACGACTTCCACCAGTTCACCTCTATATTTGTTAAAATCACATTCGGATCAACTTGTGACAATTAAAAATATAAAACGGCAGGAAGGAAAATCACATTCGGATCAACTTGTGACAATTAAAAATATAAAACGGCAGGAAGGAGTAGTAATTTTCAACCGACTCGTCCCCCATCAACTAGCAATTATTGTACTTTCAATTTCAACCCCTGTCTACCAAACTATAACAATAAATGCACAATAAATGGAATAAATATATCTACATGGAGCGAATCAAGTATAATACATTATGTGTTTACAGTATATTTTCGTTTGTTGGAAGGTTAAGCCTTTAATTGAGCATCTTCTAACCCATAAAATAATAGGCCAAAATGGTGGATCTTCGTGGCAAATTGCATCCATCAATAATCTTGAATGCATTCAACGACATGTTCTCAATACCTACACAAAATAATGTTGTTAGACCATCTCCAATTGTAATGCAAAACTTAAATGATAGATATACATATACTCTATTACCTAATCTGGATCCATGTCAAGAATTGATAATATAGGAATATAGTATGTGATTCCAAACATCGGGACTCCCGTAGACACCAATGAGTACAATCGGAATAGCTGGAAGGGTTCGATAGTTGGTCCTTGCTTACAGTGTGAAAAAAGTTCTTGTAAATCGATGGATGAGCATCCTTTCTATATTCCGACAAATGCGTTATATTCAGATATTCGATGTTTATGCCTCGAGTCCCTAGTTTTTGCAGACAAACTTCTGCTGCTCTCATTCTTGCTTCAACTATTGAAAGACCAATTCTCTCATCCAAAATTGGCTCTGTTTCGTTGTAGCAATTGCGTTGCTCCTCCCATGTTTCACCGCTGCAGTGTCACTCGTTACCTCAACTATATCAACTAGACAACTACTATATAGTAGTATAACGTAAAATTGAAATCACTCCTTGACTTACTAGAGATGAAAAGGAGAAGGGCTCATGAAAAACATCTTTGTTTTAGTTCGATTTATGTTGATTTCTAGCCAATCTGACCACACGTCGAGGACCATTTCGTAGAGACGAGTGCTCATCTTATCCACCGTCTTGTTTCTCGTATCCGAGCTCCCTAAAGATGTTCCCCATCTACGAAAAGAAGACAAGAAAACAGAGAGATGAGGTTTTTTTTACTTATATATACAAAAACTCAATATTATCAACAACTTTACTTACGCGATTGTCATCGGATCCGTCCACCACAAGTAGGAATTGAAGACGAGTATATCTGCATCGTTCCAGTGCCTAGCGTGCTTTTCTATCCCCATCAATCTAACGACCCGATCCTTAACACGATGAATAATTGGATCGTCACAATTCGACTCTACCAAAAACGGAGACCAATATAATGCGATCGTAGCATTATATTCCTAAAACAACATAAAAACATTTTCATGTCTGATAATAGTAGTATTTCTTATAATAACTATTTTAATGTACGGCTTACAAATGACTCGAACGTATGCATATTCTCATCCCGCACAATCCTTCTCGGCGAAGCTGGCCCTAGCGCAGACTCGATCAAGCAGAGCATCGACGTCCATTGGTTCCGATTCAACGAGTCACCCACGAACACGAGCTTCTTCCCCTTATTTTCTCAAACAACGCTGTTCCGTTGAATCTTTTTCAAATAAAAAAAATAAGTAAAACTAAATTTGAATCTTCTAAAGAAAATAAAAAAAGAAGTATTCCTACCTCGGAAGATCACAGTGATGAGGCTGCCACCTCCAATTCCGATACTTGAAATCTTTCCTACCATACCTCTCACAAGCAAACTCAGGAAGCATAAAAGAGCAATTCCTCTCCTCATACAAAGGAACTGTTTGGTTGTCAAAAACCCATCTCCCTTCAAACAAGTTACACCTCCGACTCAAACTCGGCCTCGCCTCCTCATCATACGACACCGGAGCATCATTTCCGGCGTCGTTACATGCATTCTTGAGCTGCTTCTGCAGATCCAAGAAGCCTAAGAAGTCACCTGTCAGGTAAAAAACGGCTCCCACTAAAATCAAGAGAGACAAGCCAAGAATGCAGTGAGAAACCATCCCCATTTTCATTTTCTCATGCTTCATTTTTTTTCTACACCAAATTTTCTAGTAATGTGGTCTTATTTTTTTGTGAACACAAAATATTTGGGCTTTATCCCAATAATAATTTCACATGCTTCTTGCATTATTGCAAGAATATTTGTTCCTTTAATCCAAGAACTATCGTCGCTTCTCCACTCTGTCAAAAACACATGACCGTTTGTTAAAAGAAATCATAACAACAATTTTACAATTAGGAACGATTTTATATAGAATAAAAGGGTATGTTAACTAAGAGTGTCGGTTTGTACAGTGATAGACATTTGATGGGGTTATTATTAGAAGATAAAACATCGTTAGCAATAGCATTAATTAATTAATTTAATTGATAACGAATATTGTGTGGGGCAAGTGAGCTGGCATTTGGCCCTTGTTTGCAAGTGATAGACATGAATTTACATCAGTGAATAGTGACAAAATAGAAGCCTCCTTTATGCGTTGTCTAAGAGCCACTCAATATTTCAGATTAATAATGTTTCTAATACATATATAAGTTCGTAGATGTATTGTCATAATTTGTGAATATAATCAAGATCTTATTTTTGGAAAAAACTGCTAATATCAACTGAATGTTAGTGGTTCTTATGGAAGGTGTTAACAAGGTGAACGAAATTTTTTAAATTTAATATTCTCTTCGTCCATTAATTACTTGTTACTAGTTTCATTTTTAATTCAATACCAATACTTGTTACATTTACCTTTTACTACTTTTAAAAACGGATTTCACATTCCACTAACTCATTCTAAAGTCACATTTTATTTTAAAACTAAAACTCCCCGTCCCATTAGATAGAAAATATTTTCTTTCGATTTTATATATCGTTGTTTTATGAGTTAATAAGAGGATAATAAAATAAGAGATGAAAAAATAGTGATGATGTTGTTTATTTTAAAACGTTTCATTTTTATTAAGAAATCAAAAGCAGATGTTTCATTTTAAATGGAACAATGGAGTATATAAAGTAGCACTCTCATTCGATAATGTATTTCAACTCATTTTTCATTACACGCCTTATAATCAGTTGAGTCCAAATGTGTTAACTAACGGACGGATGTAAGTAGAAAATTTTTCCGATTTAGTAAGTGAAAGAATATTAGATGAAAAGGGTGAATTTCAACGGTCCTCATCAAGGCAATTAGTTCTTAAATAGATAATTAAACAAGATATAATTTAATAAAGTTATTATAGTGCATATACTTTAACGGTAGCTGCCGACACAATAATCTTTTGCTTTCATTCTTTTGTCGAGTCTTAGATTTTGTAATAAAGTAGTTGGATACAATTTGGTAAGGTTCAATGTGGACCTAAGTTGAATAAAGTCTATAAGGTCCAAAGTACTCACACCACGTAAATTATGTGTGACATTAAATTTAATAAATGTTTCATGATTTTATTTAGGTCCCATACAAACTTTTTTACGGGATCCGTGGTACTCATTGTAAGGTAAAGTTATCTACCAGAGTAACTTTCATTTTTATGATATAACTAATTTTAATAAATAGAAGATAGTAAGACTATTTTATATAGACTGATAAGTGAGACGAAAATACATTGAATACGGAAATAAAAATATCATATCAAATCTCAACTGTGCAAAAATATATGAGTAACTGTTACTACTTACTAGTTTGAATTAGAAGTCAGAACAAAAATTTGAAGACGTCAGCTTCACACCGACGCAATGGCAGCGGACGAGATATTTTACGGTGTAACCACCTACGATCCAACCTCCAACGCACTCACTATTAAAAAAAATTAAATATATTAAAAAATATTTTTTTTTATTCCAAATTTAGAGAAAAATTAAATAAGCATATACAACTACACATCGCCTCATCATTTCTCGATCGTGAAAAAACAACTATCCCCTTTTTTTCCAAAATATACACTCTTGGATCTTTTAGATGCACACAAATTACTAAGCTGAGGAAATTACTAGCATTCGGAAATTTTAAAAATAATCATAATTTAGGATCGCGAAAGAAAGCGTCCCTAAGTTGAGGACAAAATATCTTAATCTTTTAGTTTTCTAGAATGCTTTATTTGTGTCCCCTAATTGTAGTTGAGATACTAACAATAAGGACACTTACTTTATGAAGTGTTGGAGTATAATTAGACACACAAATTAACATTCTTAATAGCGTTAAAAAGTGTCATTATCCGATTTTTTTGTTATAGTGACGGCACAAGTTTCGATATACAATTGTTAAATTATGAGAGATGTGGATTGAAAAATACTCGATGGTTAGTGGAAAATAAAGCTTATTTCATTAGAAAGAGAAGAATTACCGAAAACAAAAATAAACTATTTTATGTGTGAATAGAGTGTTTATGTGAATGGGACTAACATACGCAGTATTAAAATTCATAAAGCCTTGGCAGGAGCTCGTTTTGTCGTGTGCAAATAAATGTAAATTTTTTGTACCCGCAATCATCCGCACTTAATACATTAATTAATTAGAATTTCTAGTTTGTAATGAACTTAAATAATTAAGCTACTAATTAGAGGAGGAAGAAGATTATAATTGTGGGGGAATCAGTTTATGGAATCGAAAAATAATCATTCATATTTGTATTTATTACAGCTCCTTCATCCATCTTCAGACAAGTCACTATTTAAGGCAGGGCACATGCAATCCTTCCATTAAAATTTAAGACATTGAACAAATTCCATTACAATTTCTTCAGTGTTTGGTGAAATCATTAATGCTGTGAATTCCAAAATAAATTTGTATGACCAAAGCCAAATAAGACCATTCAATTATGTAAAAAAACATTTCCATTTCATTTTTGTTAGTACTATAATTTTACCTTGGTAAAATTATCTCGTGACAAATAATAACGCCAACTTTTAGTTGGATACATTGTTAAAAATGTAAGCATACAATAGTTCGTTCCAGACATCAGGAACTCCTGGAAGACACCAATGTATACAATCTGCATAACCAAGTGGATTAGATTTTTGCTCTTCTGTCAAGGGCTCCCATTGTTTTCTATGAATGGAAGGATGGCCTTCTTTTCTATACTCTGAGAGTTGAGTTATGTTTATCATTTGCACATTTACACCTCTTGTTTGGAGTTCATAAACTCCAGCATCTACTATCCTCATCATGTTAGGGTCTGTTCCATCTCCAATATACCCTTCCTTTGATATCATTTCAGTTTCACTATAGCAATTTCCTCCTTTCATTCCTCCCCATTCTTCTGCTCTGAATTTTGTCACCACCTTTATTAGTAGTGCTTATTAAAATTTTCAAAAATAAGTAGTATATGCATTTTTCTATATTTATAATATTTGATCACGGATCTTTTCCCCTTCAACCACCATTAATTGGCGGAAAAAGCTAGTGGAAAGTGAGTCCTACTTTTATATACTCAGGTGTTCTATCATAGTTGAGACGTTTTTTCAAGACGGCGTTTAAGAAAAAATATTTATTGTGTTAAATGGAGAGAGAAAAGAAAAGTAAGAGACGGAAAAAGTAGAGACAATAATGTAAAAAAGTGAATAAAGTAGAAAGAATAAAGTAAGAAAGTGAATGAAGTAGGAAATGAAAGGTGAGGTAATTATTAACATATAGGGAAATGACTCAACTATAAATGAAATTTCCAAATGAAAAAAATGACTCAATTATGGTGGAACATATGAGTATTAATTTTATAATAAAATTTAAATGAAATAAAGTAGATGTAATGACAGCCACTACCAAAAGTTAGTAAAATATAAAGGCGTCAATTAATCAAGACATACAAAATACTTGGTGTTAATGAGACGGAGGAAGTAGTATATATAAATTAGTAATACCTCTCATGAGTTGGGGACATGCTCATAAAAACAGTTGGGTCTTGGTGCGATTCACATGAATTTCCAACCAATCCGACCACGTTTTTAGAGCCATCTCGTAGCTACGAAGCATCTTTATTTTCTTATATATTCCATCTGTAGTATTGAATGAACCCCACCTAACCAATCAATTAATTAATTTATCAGCATATATCATAATCTCACCAAATCTATTAAGAGTACTAGTAGTATTATTTTCTAAATATAGATAGTAACTTACAAAACTTTCATTTGAGGTCTTCTCCACCATAGATAAGTGTTGAAAACGAGTATATCGGCATCACTCCAATGACGCGCGTGCTTCTCAATTGCTTGAGCTCTCACTATGCGATCCGTAATCGGTGACTAACCGGATCGCCTGAGTTTGACTCCACTAGCAACGGAGCCCAATAGAACTCGATTTTCGCATTGTAGTCCTTCACAAACCATAATTTTAAAAAATTACCACAGAGAAAGCCATTTTATTATTATTCACTCAATTATATATTAAGAATATTTATAAGTAGTAAATAATAGTAATAAAATAAAATGGAAAAGTGAACTCACTTTAGCCTTGAAGGTGATCAAGGCACTGCCATTGTTGTGCATATATTTTCGGCCACGTGGGATAACTTTGTCGAGCAAGCACACCATAGAAACCCACTGCCCTCTATTCAGTGAATCTCCAACGAAAACTAACCTTTATTCCTTAATCTCTTAATAATGCTGTGGCGTTGAACCTAGCTTTTTTAACATCAACAAACACACATTCCACTTCGCTCAAAAATCATCTACCAAAAATAATATCCTCAATCAAGTATTCGTCTCCAAAAGCACACCATTGTTAAATGTATCAAAATGCAACAAGTCAAATTTTATTTTTTAAATGAAAGTCGTATTATACTATATATATATAGCAAAACAAAATTATGTCCATGCATGAAAATAAAAATGTGGAAATAGAAATTTTGTTGTGACTAAGATTCAGAAACTTCGTAATGTAATATTCCAAGTCCGAAGATGATGAGACTCGATGAATTTGACAAAACTTCATGATTTAATACTCCAATTCCAAAAACGATGAGACTAACCAAAATTTGACAACATGTCATGATTTAAAAGGCTATTATCGCAAAAATATTAATATGCATGGGGGAGAAAGAGAGAGACCTAGGAAGGTCACATTGGTGAGGCTGCCACCTCCAATGCTGAAAGTTTAAATCACTTCCCCCGAATTTCCCACATGCCAATTGATCCGACATAAACGTGCATTCCTCTTCTTTATACAGCGGATAAGACTCGTTATCGTAAACCCATCTCCCGGAAAACAAATCGCAGACGGCTGGCTCACCTTCTGCCCCTCCTCATCTTCTTGCATCAAGTAGCCGCTCTCCGCCGTCAGATAAACGGCTCCGACCACCAGCGCCGCCACGAGAAGCACTACGAGCGTCTGAAAACTACATCTGACATCGACCGCCGCCGCAAGAAAATCGGATGAGACATTGCTTTTTTTAACCATAACTTAGGTTTTTTCTTCGATTGAAGCATAGGTTTATTTTGTGTAGGGTTTTTATTTGTTTCTGTTTATGGGAGTTAGGTGGTGTTGAGCTATCGGGAATTGTTAGGTGGAATGGATATATCTTTGCTGGTTTAGTGGAACCAATACCTTTTCCTAGTGGTTGCTTGCTTTGATTTTCTTTCTACTTCATCATTGCTTTATGGAGTATATTTTTTCATTTCAATTGCAAGTACTCCTAATTTGAATAATATGCAGATATTTTGGTCCCTAAAACTATTAATTTGGGCAGAGCGTGTTTTTTCCTTAGACCGACCCGATTTTGAATATTCTGGCAAAATACGTTCTAGTGGACAATTGTAAAGTCTGCGTCTGCACATAAAAAATTTAAAACTTTACGACGTTTCATTTCTTAACTTTTTCGATAAATCTTTGAATTTGACCGACAAATCGTACTTTGAATCGCCGGTATACTATTTTGTTTCTTAAATATTTTAATTCTAACCCTATGGTTTTACATATCATACGCCACGTGAAGAGAAGTAGCGATAACTAAGATTTAAAATATCACGTAAATCATCGGATCCACCTTCGACCGTCATGGATAAAAACAACTAACGCCAAAATTTGTGATTTTTCTTACCACTTTTATACTTTATGGGAAATAACAGATTGTTGGGAAAGTTAATGGATTATTGGATCAAAATTCCTATGTACTCCCTCTGTCCCTCACACTTTCATTTTTAGTTTGTCCTACAAAAATGTCGCATTTCATTTTTGGAAAATGTTCTCTCTCACATTAATATAAATATATAATTTTCTTTTTCCACTTAATACACAAAACAACACTCATAAAATCTCGTGTCAATCCCAAGTGTGACATCTACATGGGACGGAGGGAGTATAATATTATTCCCAATGTCCTTAATAATTTGTCACCATGTAACCAACACGGGTTTTAAAATGTAATAAAAAGTGAGTTGAAAAAAGTTAGTGAAATGTGATTTTTTTTTATATGTTAGTTTTATAATAAAATGTGAATGAAAATAATAAAATATGAGGCCCTCTATAAAAATAGATGACAAACTTTTAGTGATGGACAAAATGAAAATAAGTGACAAATATATCAAAATAACAGAATTCAATAGAAGGTTGACAGATTTCAAATATAAAAGATTTCTTAATTTATACTACCTCCGTCACTAAAGTTACACGTACCAGTAAAATAATAAGGATGGATGATTAATTGATCTGTGCTGCATAAAAAGTTTATTTTTGTTATACTATCATATCTTAATGGTCCTTTATATACAAATCGTACCCTTTAATGAAATGTGATTGTAATATTTTGAGTTCAACTTTTACTAAATTCATGGTTATTTACTAGTACTCCATATAATAGGATCGCCTATTGACTATGTTACTTAGTTTGGCTCGAATTTAAATA
>NW_025952557.1:0-3746 GCF_023119035.1 Salvia hispanica | reverse complement strand
CGGCAGCCATATTTTAAACCCGTGGGCCGGTTCGGTTTCAAATTTTACGAACGAAACGTGGGGAAACCCATCGGTTGGCAGTTTAAACTGGAACCACGAAAAATCGTGGAAGTGAAACCAGCCGAACTCGAAAAACTCCCGGAAACCGGCGGTTTTTAGAACCGTGAAAACGTAAAAAATGGGAAAAACCGGCGTTTCCAACCGGACCGGAACCCCCGGTTTGACCAAAGCGGACGTGAAATACCTCACGGTTCGGTTCCGGTTTAAAATCGTGGGCATGTCTAATTCATACTTTAAAAACATGTATAGTTAATAAAAAAAAAAAGAATATAAAATGGTCAATCAAACAATTCACAATTTTAATAAGAATAAATAGTACTACTAGTAGTTCATATTTCTATGCCCTTCCTTGGGACGGAGGGAGTACTAGTAGTTCATAAGTTATACATTTTAATAACTAGAAACATACGCCCTCCCTCCGTTATTAGGAGTCCCGTTTATAGGTAACACGTGTTTTAAGAAGTCTTTAAAAAAATAGGTGGAAAAGTTAGTAGAATAGGAGTCCACTTGTTTATATTAGTTTTAAATAAAATGTAAGTGGAATGATTTAGTGGAATGTGTTAGGGTCGTTAATCGGTTCTCCGGTTCTCGGGGACCCGGAATCGGAACCGGGAACGACGGGTAATTGAGGAACGGGGCGTTCACGGGTTTCCCGTTAGGGACGGTTCTAATGTTTCTAAAGTTCCGGGTTCCCGGGTTTTGCGAACACGGTTCTTTCCGGAACCCAATAATAAATCAATTTTAGATTTTCAATTTTAAATTCTAATAATATTATGAATATCAAATATAAATATCTAGTAACTTTCCCTAATAAATAATTAATTATAGGATCTTAATCTTGATAAGTTTAACTAAATTACTCTTATTTATTATCTTATTGGAATATTGGTTGTATACTAGTTAGTATTTTGTTGTGTTGATTTTATTTTTTAGGTGTTTATATTTTTAGGTATTAATTGAATTATTATTTTAGGTATTGGATGATAAATATTATTATCTTTTGATTTGTATTTTTTTTGTTTATTTGAATTTGTAGGTTAATTGCTATATTTCTAGATGTTGAATTATTTAAAAAAAAAAATCAAAAACTATAAATGGATCGGTTCGTAACGAATCGGCCGGTTCCTACGGTCGGTTCGGTTCGGAACCGAGGATCGTTCGGTTCGATTCGGGATTCATGAAAATTTGTAACCAGTAGCGGGCAAACCGGACCGGATAGAAGAAACCGCCGGTTAAGCGACTAAATGTGTGACCGTTATCGTTTATGGTAAAAATGAAAAATTTTTATTCATGGACGGACTAAAATAAAGAGCGGGATTACAAACAGAGGGAGTAACTTAGAATGAAAACAACAAGGTGAATATTTCGAATGGTGATCTTATACGGGTTGCCCAAAGTACTATCCCTGTAGTAAATATTATATGGATAATGTTCATTACAAGGTATATAGCCCATATAAATATAATATGAGTCATGTTAAAATGCATATAATATTTAATTCTATAATTAAGACCAATCCTATATCATTAGATTTTATAATGAATGGATGAAATTAAAGTCACATATTTCAATAAATAATAGAAAAAAAATTAAAAGGGTAAAATAGTCAATCTGTTATAACATAAAAAATTCACAATTTTTTTATATCAATATAAATATTACAAATATCAAATACACTAAAATTTGAAATCTCAACAAAAATACCGAAAATATCAATAAAGTTTTATTGATATTATATGCGTATTATTTTGGGAAATTATTTGATGCGTTTTTTGGGATATAAAATATTTTTATCAACATATATGTTAAAAAAAAATAAAAATTTCATCATCGATTATTGTCTAAACATATGCAATTGATATCTGTTAGAATCCTTATGAAATAACCTTTAATTGATATATTTTTAAAAAAAAATAATTTAAATCGATAGATGTTAATTTAAAGTTTTGAAAGATTTTAGGGGAGAAAAAGTGTTAGTTTTAACTGCAATATATAAATTGATATTGATACCATTTAAGTTTATTTAATAATTTTTTTATTTTAAAATATAATTCACTTGTTTTTTTAACTACTAGATCTACTAATCTAATGATTAAGATTTGATCTTAATCTACTAATCTAATGACTAAGATTTGATCTTAATTTAAGATAAGTAATTAGTTAGAAATTGTCACGACCCTATACAATATTAATTATATGTGCATACATTTGTCCTTAATAATTTATTATGACAAAAGATAGAGTTATTTTTTAGCACTAAAAATTGAATTTTGATGAAAGAATAAAATTTTGATAATTTAATTAACAAAATTATGATAGTAGGGTGAAATTTATATATATATATATATATATATATATATATATATATATATATATATTAGAGCCCTATTATCCAAAGTCCACTCTTAAAGACCGAACCATCTAACCCCTACCAAATTAGGGCTTTTAGATCTAGTTTTTTATGGATAAAATACGAAATTTATAAATTATTTTCCTTCATCACGAGTTTTATTTTAATTCATCCGAAGGTAAATAAGTAATACTAACATGTACAGATTTAACTGTTCCAGAATGTATTACTTCATGCTAGTAGGTTTTTACTTCATTCTAGTGAGTTTTTATCATTCAGGTAGGTTTTTACTTCATTTCAAGACGTAAATGGGGTTTCGCCGTTGGTGCGGTCTTTCTCTCTACAATATCTATCACCAACGCCAGGCGCAATTGGTTAATAAACACTTTAATAATGTAATAAATTGTTGGAATGAAGTATGTGTAGAAGCATTTGAAGTAAAGAAGAAGTAATAAACATATATAATGAAGTAACATGGGCAGTAATGAAGAAAAAAATTTCGCAGCAATCTCATCAAAAAACTAGATCAATGTTGTCGGTCTTTTCTCTACAATATCTATCACCAGCCATGGCGCTAATATTGGTTAATAAACACATTGAATAATGTAATAAATTTTTGGAATGAAGTAGTGTAGAAGAAGCATTTGAAGTATAGAATGAAGTAATAAACCTATACAATGAAGTAACATGGGTTAGTAATGAAGAAAAAAAAATTTCGAGAGCACATCTCATCAAAAAAACTAGATCTAATCCCATTTGGTCTCTAGTTCGGTCTTTAAAATTGGTTCGACATTGATCAAACTCTCTCATATATATATATATTTTATAAAAGACATACTTATTCGTCCCAATTAAGATGACATATTTTTAGTCGCACGAGATTTTAGGAGTTATTGGTTAATGGGGTTTAAATTTGAAGAGAAAATGAGTGTATGGAAGTATTAAATGGAGAGAGAAAGGGAATTGAATGCTTCATTGAAAAGATAAAAATGTAGTTGGGTGTATTAATTGAGAAGAAAGTTATTAAAATAGAACTTGATTGAGATAAACTAGAAAGGAAAGTATTTGATCTTAAGTGGAACAGAGGGAGTAATATTTTTAAAAAAAATTAAAGTAATAACTGAGATGTTTAATCAAATCGTAGCAAATGATCCTCGAACAAAGAAAGATATGTCGCTATATGACAATCAATGGCAGCTGACCGGCCAACTACATTGTCATTTTTTTGATGGATGATGTCCCCCCACAGCGGGGGCCCCCAACACAGGGGTTTTTAAAACAATACCTCTCTCCTAAATAAAACCCAAATTTAATATTAATGATGAATGTCTTTTTC
>NW_025952556.1:0-9000 GCF_023119035.1 Salvia hispanica | reverse complement strand
TTATAGGAAAAATGGTTCAATGAAAAAAACCATTATTTGGTCCATTATTTGAGCTAAAATCACGGAATATTATTACTTTATACTATATGTTTATTAGTTAATAATAATACATTAAAAATAGTCATTCACATCCAACTATTTTATAAGTATTAGTTCTTAAAATTATTAATTATAAAATCAACCACATTTATATTACCTAAGTTATTAGTTACATTTTCCAACTATTTGATTTTTATTAAGTGATTTCCTTATCTATATATGTTTACTTGAAAATAACAAATTACAATTAATCAGATACTCCTACCTTATAATATAATAAATTAAATTGTGGATAATCATTTGCATCCAACTATTTAATTATAAAGTAATTTTAAAAATCACAAATGTAAAATTGACCACCTGTAAATATACTTAAGGAAGAGATAATGATTAATATGTCCTTACTATAAAAATACTTATCTCTAAAAGTAAATTAAATTTTTAAAAAATATTCACATAATATATTTTTGGAGAGTTAGTGAAAAAAGTACAAACTAAATAAAAATATAATAAATAAAATAAAAAAGATAACACAAAAGAAAAATACTTAATCCTTATAACTATATTATCTTATGAGTAATGTTATGCTACATACCTTAGCATCCGC
Organism: Salvia hispanica; assembly: GCF_023119035.1. NCBI lineage: Eukaryota > Viridiplantae > Streptophyta > Magnoliopsida > Lamiales > Lamiaceae > Salvia > Salvia hispanica. Next base: position 8,354 of record NW_025952556.1, on the reverse strand, counting down.
AATGGTCGGCTAGCGACCGGCTAGCCGATTCGTCGCGCTGGCCGATCGGCTAGCCGAACCATTGCGTCGGCCAGCGCAAAATCGGCGAGCGGATCGGCGTGGGCTCGCCGTCGCTCGTCGCTGGCCGAAACGCTAGCCGATCGGCTAGCCGCCATTGTGGAGGCCCGATCGGCCAGCGATCGGCCGCCGTGTTTTCGATTTTTATTTTTTATTTTAAAATCATATATAAACGCGATTTTCGTTTCATTTTCATTTGCACCACTTGTTTTAACGAGTTTTCTCTCTCTAACTTTCTTTGTTCAAGAGCATCATCGAGCGATGGATCACGCGGGTGGTAGCGGTAGCGGTAGTGGTGGGGATCCTGAGGAGTACGAACGGAGGATGAACGAGGCTATGGAGGCCTACATGAACCGCGGGATGGAGCGGTACATGCGTATGGTGGAACAACAGGCGATACCTCGCCCTCCACGAGTTGTCCACCACCGAGCAGTGATTGATCGGGATCACGTAGCTGCACATCAGCGGCTATACGAGGACTACTTTGCAGAGTACCCGCGGTTTCCCGCCAACATGTTCCGGCGGCGTTTCAGATGCGCAGGGAGTTGTTTATGCGCATCGTTAGGGCATTGGAGCGTCAATATATGTGTTTCCGCTTCAGGCACGATGCGGTTAGCAGACCCGGCCACACCCCTATCCAAAAGTGCACGGCGGCAATCGGGCAGTTGGCCTACGGAGGCGCGGCAGACATGTGGGATGAGTACCTCCACATCGGTGAGTCGTCGCCCCGAAATGTCTCGAAGGAGTTCTCGTGGGGCGTGATCGGCATTTTCGGTGAGCAGGCACCTTCGAAGCCCTACTCCCGAAGATTGTCGACTTGATGCGTATGCACGGGGAGAAGCATGGGTTCCCCGGGATGTTAGGCAGCATAGACCGTATGCATTGGGAGTGGAAGAACTGTCCGACTGCACTGGAAGGGGGCCTACACGACCGGCTTCAAGTCAAAGAACCCCACGATAATCCTCGAGGCCGTAGCCGATTACCGGCTGTGGATCCGGCATGCGTATTTTGGGGTAGCCGGGTCGAACAACGACCTCAACGTCCCGAACTCGTCTCCCTCTTCAACGAGAAGTGCCGGGGCGTCGGTCCAGCCTGTCTCATTCGTGGCCAACGGCAACCGGCATGATATGGGCTACTACTTGGCGGATGGGATATACCCTCGGTGGCCGGTCTTTGTGAAGACGATCCGACAAACAAGTGATGAAAAGAAGGCCCACTTTGCGCAACGACAGGAGTCGGCGCGCAAGGACGTGGAGCGCGCATTTGGTGTGCTCCGGTCTCGATGGGCGGCAATCAAGGGCCCAACGCGTTTGTGGGATGTCGGATGCGTTTCCGAGATAATGTACGCCCGCATTATCCTGCACCAACATGATCGTCGAAGACGAAGGCGTACAACTGTACTAGTTGGGTCAGTGACGATGAAGCCGGTCCAAGCCACGGAACGGCCACCCCTAGTGTGCGACAGGGGGTACCCCTCGATGAAGCCGGCCGACTCAAGGAATTTGCCGGCATGCGCCAAGTGGATACTCATATTCAACTCCAAAAGGATATAATTGAAGAGTTGTGAGCACGGAGGACTGCACGACGATAGTTTTTTTCTTTATTATGCATGTACTTTTTTTTTTATCTATGTAACTTTTTAAAATGCAATTAATGAATTTTCCCGTACACGTGTCTAAATTTAATTCCGTATTTTAATCGTAATTTTAATTCCGTAAATCTAGTATATTTTGAATTGTTTTTATTGCGGCTGGCCTATGGCTGGCCTAAATCTGACGTGGCAGGTGGTTTTTTTAGTGTTGATGACGTGGCAGAGGAGAGAATGGCTGGCCTATGGCTGGCCTACCGACCATTGCGGATGCTCTAACACAGACTCACAAGTCTAGGGCTCGATAATAGTTGAATCCGCCAGTGAACCCGGACTCTTGGAATTTATCGGCAAACACCTGAATCTCCTCCTCCGTGATCCACGGCGGCGTCACCGCCGGCGTCTCTAGGTAATCGACGATTTCCATTCCAGGAGGCGCAATTAGCATCTCCGCCTTGTTGATTAGCAGGAATTTCTTCATCACCGTCGCGCAATCGTACCTCGACAGCGCCCTCTCCGCTCTCCCCGCTTCCTGGAACTGGCAGATGTAGAATTCATCTCCAAACATCTGCCTCATCGATTCAAGCGGTTTGACATCAGTAAAGCGCGGAGCGAAGGGAACGGAGAGAGCGACGATTCCTCTGACTCGATCGGGGCGGAGCAAGGCCAGATGCCAGGCGGCGACGGCTCCCCAGTCCGTCCCCACGACGTACGCCTGTTGAGAGGAGAAGTGGTCGAGGAGGGAGATGAGATCGGCGGTGATGTGGAACCAAGTGTAGGAGGAAGGAGAGAGAGGGGCGTCGGAGTCGCCGAAGCCTCGCAGATCGGGAGCGACGGCGTGGAAGCCGTGAGCGGCGAGGAAGTCGATCTGACGGTGCCAAGAGAACCACGTCTCCGGGAAGCCGTGGAGGAGTAGCACCAACGGTCCAGATCCTTTCTCAGCTACGTGCATCGATATTCCGTTGCCTTTTACTGTTTGATGATTTACATCTATTCCCATCATCATCATCATCGTCCGCCGCCGCTTGCTTCTAATCTCGCTCTACTTTAAATCTCAATCAACGACTCTTGTGTTTGCTATTTCCGGTGGACTAATAAATTTATTAGTGCTGTACATTTTAATAGTATTAAAAAAAGCTTCATTCATTATCACTCTCATATTTTTCCCTCTAAACTGCAAGAAATTTATTTTATTAATAGTATTACATAAATTAAAAAGTAATCTTTTCTAAGCTATAGAAAAACGACGTAAAGATAATTCTCCCCGTTTCATAAAAATATGTGCATATGATATATCACGAGATAAAATTAGTGAAATAAAAAAGAAAATGAGAGATTAATTAAAATAGTGATAGTGGATATTGGACCTTATTATTATTTATTATTTGTGTTTTAATAATGGTATACGTCATAAAATAACTTGATGTGTATGGTAATAAACTGAAATAATTTTTCATAAATGCAAATGTCCATATTTTTATGGTATAACGAAAATAGATTGTCCATATATTTTTATGCTACGAGGGAGTATTATATCCACATGTTATGGAAAAATATGTTGTACTTCCTTTGTCTCCTAAAAATAGAAACTTTTTTTGTCCTCTAAAATAGAAATTTTTTATTTAAGGAAATTTATTTCTCTCTAATAAGGTGAGATCTATTTTTCACTAACACACTTTTCTTTCTATCTCTCTTACTTTGCCAATTTTATATTAAAACTTATGTTGTTTACTTTACCAATTTTGCATTAAACTTGTGTTATTTCCAAAGTTTCTATTTTTGGGGTAGGAACATACTCCCTCCATCCCACAAAGATTGTCCCATTTTTCTATTTCCGTCCGTCCCACAAAGTTTGTCTCATTTCAATTTACCATTTTTTGTAGTGGACCTCATATTCCACTAACTCATTCATACTCACATTTTATTATAAAACTAATACTCCCTCCGTCCCGGAGTATTAGACTCACTTCTTTTGGGCACATGATTTAAGGAATTGATATTTAAATAGTTAAAGTGGAGAGAGTAAAGTATGAGAGGGGGAAAAAGTAGGGGAGAGAGAGAGAGAAAAAGTAGGTGGAGAATAAAATAAGATAGATGCTTTTTGCTAAAAAAGGAAACGAGTCTAATATGTTGGGATATCCCAAAAAGGAAAGTTGGTCTAATACCTTGGGACGGAGGGAGTACTTTAAAAGTATGACCCACATCCCACCAACTTTTTCAACTCATTTTTTATTACATTTCTTAAAACTCGTGCCGGGTCAAAGTAGGACTATCTTTGTGGGACGGAGGAAGTATTATCTCTTCTGAAATTAAGATTGATAAAAGAATAGGACAAAAGTTACAAAATTAAAACTCATATGAAGAATGTTATTTGAGTCATGTATGTGACACTACTACTTTAACTTCCGTTGCTATGTTTTATCATCATCCGTCAATAATTTAAATTGTTAAGTAGATAAACAACATAAGAACGACAAGAAAATTGCATCCTTAAATAGATAAAAGACAGACTGATCAATCAAGAGAAAATGTGTAGTAATTGTAAACTGGTTTGGTATCAGAGTAATAACGCGATCGAGTAATGGCTCTTTTATTAAAACAAATTAACTTTAGAAATAAGGAGAGATACCCAAATGCCATATATTTATAGTTTAAACAAACAAAAGTATCATGATCATTTTTCAAAACCTTTCACTTCCCATAATATGATAATAATCACAAGAATCAAAAAATATTTCCACTTCCCCAAGCATCACAAACTCTATTACCTTCATTTCGACAAATATATAATGAAAGAAGTTTGTAGCAACGAAACTAGTGTTAATAAATGTTGCAAGCAGAAATGACAGAGGAAATCTGTTTGATCAAAATCTTGGAGATTCAAGATAGTACTTTGCCCTTTGCAGTAGTTGGTCTATAAGTAAAAGGGCTAATACAGCATATTAACATAAATTATCATCCATTGATTTTGAAAATCCAACTAAGCATAGTAATATTAATAGCACAGGATAAGATAAGAGGTGGTGTGCTAAAGAAGACCTTGCACCAATGACTGAGCTGCAAGAGCTTTTATTCCAGCCCTGATATCCATAGCCATCATTGTGCATTCCTTGGCCATTGCCTCATTCCCTTCCTTCTCCCTCTTTGCTGCTGCTATCTTCTTTTGAATCAATGCAATATGTCTCTCATTCATTTCTATCACCTCCTCAATCCTCTCATTAGCCTCCCTGCACTTTGCTGCCTTTTCCTTCACCAACAAGTATTTCTCAGCATCCTTGTTTGCCTCGTAAATCCTCTCCACCTTCTCGAGAATCCACCGCACGTTGAACTTCTGCTTCTCATAATGGTAGAGCTCGTCAAGCATTTCGTTTATCTCAGCGTACGCGATTTCAGCCAGCTTCCTCTGCTTGAGCCTTTGGTATATGTTGCACAGGCGCTCGAGGAAGAGGGAGACGATGATGGAAGGAGACTTGACTCTGCTCTCTGCAGTGATATCACCATACTTGTCGAATATAGCTCCAACTAAAGCAGCAATCTCCGGCTTCACTTTGTGGCCACGGATGCACAGAGCAGACTCCACTCCATCTTCGTCATCATCATCTTTAGGCCTTTTAGCAAACTCTGTCAAGTTAAGGCTACGGGAGGCGCTAAGGCAGCGGTTGTTGGTTGAAGGACCATCGTAGGTTTTGCACTTCGTTAGGATATGCTCGTCGTGTGGCACCACCACCCCCGGAGGCTGAAATTGGCCATCCACGTCGCGTTGAGGAGGCACGACATTGTTCTCAGAAGCCTCAATTTTGTCTGCATCATCTTCGGGCCCTACAGCAGTCTTCCACGGAAGCTGAAAATGGCAATCTCCGTCGAGTTGAGAAGAATTGACATTGCTCTCAGAAGAGATATCAGCAATCTCTGTCTTCACTTCCTCTGCATTCTCTTTGTGGCCTGTAGAAAACTCTGTGGAGTTCAAACACGAAATGCTCGAGGGATCATCGTGTGTTTTGCTCTTCTGGATGACTGCTGACATATCCGGTAGAGGCTGAAAATGGCCATCTAAGCCTTGCTGAGGCACTTCAGCTTGTGAAGTGTTTGTGGCGCAGAGGCCATCCGTATCCGTGGTGTGCTGAATGAGAGGATCAGGAGAGACCGGTGACTCAGGTTGTCTGAGAACTCGTAACGCTGGTCTAAAGACGAGGCTTGGGGTGATGCTTCGCGCAGATATAGGGAAAAACACTGGAGCGGCTGACGACAGTCTCGTTGGGCACCTAGAACGCAAAGGATTGTCCTACACAGATAGAGGAAGTGCAAATTTATGTAAACAAGAACATAATAAAGGTATTTCAATTTTCAAGTAGCAAAATTATGCAGAATATCAAGCATTAGTTCACTTTTCTCTAGAGTTGGTTAGTTTTTGCTTGAGATTAACAACAATATTTAGATCTTCAAACATATAAAGTTGCTTATGTGAAAAAGACCTTATTTCTTTCTCAAATAACATGGATCCAGGAAAGCAAAAGAATTTCTTCACATTTATGGTTGTTATCTTCAAACTCACAAAATAAGCACAATACTAAACTAAATATGGATAACATGAACAATTTTTCTTTACATCTTTAAATTATGAGAAGTTTTAACCACTGAAAATGGTAGAAAGAGGGATGGAACCGGCAAATGTTTCTTCATTACATTATTTCTCACTGAAAATAAAATAAATTAAAAAGAAAAGGAGTGTAGCTTTTTTCGAACCTGAGTAGGAAGGGTTTCTTGGGGTGGTGCTTTTCTCTTTCTTCCTGGTGTTGCTCCTTTCATCTGGATGAGGAAAATCGAAAATGGAGGTAAGAGTGAAAGGGGGGTTTGGGTTTGGGTTTTGGTTTGGGGGATTATGGTTTTACTCACACAGAAATGAAATGGGATTGCTTCTTTTAGTTCCTCCAATAAGGATCATTTTACTCCTATTTTTGGCAATGCTTGTTTCAGTAAGTATAACCAGGTGTCGTCTTACTATTGCATGCATTCCAATGCAAAAGGTGTGTATTTTCACTGATTTGATTTGATTCCTCAGCTGATCAACACTCTTGTCCTTTAGTGATTAAATACGATGTAATACACCTTAGTTAGATTTTTAACATCAACTTAAATGGCAATGAAGAAATATAGGATTAAGAGTATCAACTTTGAAGAGTGAATTTTAATGTGTGGATCAAGCACTCACATATAGACCTGCCCAAGGTTTACCGAACCGATAGTTAAAATCGAAACCGTAACCAAACCGTGAAAATTTACCCGAACCGAAATCGTCAATTTTTGAACCGTGGTTCGGTTCAGGTTCAAAAAATTTGAACCGAAACCGTGCCGGAACCGTAAAAAACCACTGGAAAACTGTGAAACCAAGCCGGAACCGCAAAAAACCAACGGTTCGGAACCGTGAAAAACCGCCGGTTCAGAACCAAAACCGAAACCGTAACCATGAAATACCCTCGCGTTTCGATTCCGGTTCGGCAATTTCCAAAACCGGAACCGGCGGTTCCGAACCGTAACCGCCGATTCCGGAACCGTGGGCACCTCTACTCACATATTTGTAGTCTTGTAGATACCAAAACAAGTCATTGAATAATTTGACAGGGAAAAAATGAACTGAAAAATCGAAAGGTGAAACAAAAACGCTAAATATCGATTTTTAATAAAGTTGTTTTATGTTATAAGATAATGAATCAATAAATTAATTGTGGATGAATAATTTGATCATGAAAGCTATGTATCCTAGTAATTAAATTGTGACATCCCTAACCCAAAACATGCATCAATTTGCATATTGAAATACATTCATTTATCATTGCATATATATAATGTTATTTACATTTATGCGTGTATAACCCAAAACATGCATCAATTTGCATATTGAAATACATTCATTTATCATTGCATATATATAATGTTATTTACATTTATGCGTGTATATGCGTGTATGTGTACGTGACCTTAAATAGCTAATTTAAATGTGTGCATATGTAATAATGCGTGTGTGTGCATGGGAGAGTTTTAGTACATGGAAATATATAATACTCTCTCCGTTTCTTTATAGTTGAGGCGGAACTTTTCGGCACGGAGTTTTAGAAATGAATGTTGGGTATGTTAAATAAATAGATAAAAAAGTAAGAGAGAGGAAAAGTGATAAGGCTCGTTTCATGCATTGCTTTAAGGTTAAAATTCTGTGCATTTGGGGCGCTAATGTGCGTTTATGAGTTCAGTTGCGTAGTAAATCTGCTGGACCTAGGAAGTTGCTGTTACCTAACCTGGCAGATGCAAAAGAGATGGAATTGAAGTAAAAATCAGAAGTCGTCGTTCGGACCTGGGAGAATCAAAAGTTGGCGACAGGAGCAGAATGGAGCATGAGCATATTATTTTAAAGAGTCTTGTTCAAGGGCAAAAGCGTCTAATTACCAGAGGGATACCCTAGGGATCAGAGCCTCACATATATAAAGAGCTCAACCTTGAAGAACAAGACAACCACTTCTACTCACACTCTTAGCTCAAGCTTTCGTTCCATGCTTTAGTTCCACACTTCAAATTTCTCATTTCGTTTGCTGCGCACTTGGAGATGGAGGATTCTGGCCACCGTGGTTCTCATCATCGTTATTTTGCTGCTGTGTAACACCGCCTTGTGAAGGCGAAGAAACAATATTTACTTGTTTTCGTTTAGTACTTGTTGGTT
>NW_025952555.1:0-8194 GCF_023119035.1 Salvia hispanica | reverse complement strand
GATCAAGGGGTTTACAGTATAAGCATCAAAATAGCTTGGTGTTTAGGATGTAAACTTGTTTTTTGGGTTATAGACTTCATTTTGGATTAGGATTACTAGGCTGCACTATGGGGTATGGTAACTAGGCTTGGTTACAGGGGTAGAAACTGCATTTTGTATGAACTCCAAGTGTAAGGCATGATTGGTGTGTGTTTTGTTTTAAAAAAAACCCTAAGCAAAGCTTCAGCATGAGGTTTAAGCCTCCACACCTAATACAGGGGTGGCTTATAATCACACAAACTTCATCACATAGGAGTAAACATACAATCAGAGCCAACAAACCAACCAAAGACAGCAAATTTGCAAATCAAAGCCTCCAAACCATCAAAGGGGTGGCTTAGTTCACAAAAAACCAACCAATACAAAGCAATCATAGCTTAGCATACAACACTCTCAGAAAAGCTTCATCACAGAGGAGCCACAGAGCAAATCAGAGCCTCCAAACCATTTAAGGGGTGGCTAAGTTCACAACAAATCAACCAATGCAGAGCAATCATAGCTTAGCATACAACACTCTCAGAAAAGCTTCATCACAGAGGAGCCACAGAGCAAATCAGAGCCTCCAAACCATTTAAGGGGTGGCTAAGTTCACAACAAATCAACCAATGCAGAGCAATCATAGCTTAGCATACAACAGTCTCAGAAAAGCTCCATCACAGAGGAGTAAACATACAATCAGAGCTAACAAACCAACCAATGACAGCAAATTTGCAAATCAGAGCCTCCAAGCCATGTAAGGGTGGCTAAGTTCACTAAAAAACCAACCAATACAGAGCAATCATAGCTTAGCATACAACACTCTCAGAAAAGCTTCATCACAGAGGAGTAAACATACAATCAGAGCCAACAAACCAACTAAAGACAGCAAATTTGCAAATCAAAGCCTCCAAACCATCAAAGGGGTGGCTTAGTTCACAAAAAACCAACCAATACAGAGCAATCATAGCTTAGCATACAACACTCTCAAAAAAGAGTAATCACAGAGGAGCCACAGAGCAAATTAGAGCCTCCAAACCATTTAAGGGGTGGCTAAGTTCACAACAAATCAACCAATGCAGTGAATAACACAGATTATCACATGTAATTCATCAGAAAAATTTCATCATGGAGTATCAAACAAACCACCACAGCCAAGGCAACAATAACCCTCAATCAATTCAACTGAAACAGCCTCCAAACCCTACACAGGGGGTGGCTTATAATTGAAAAAATACTCACAGATTAGAGGAGATCTTTCATGCTAGGCAACAAGATCAACAACATTGCTTTTTCATTCTCGGTGTACTCCACCTTTAATGAAGTCTGTGGTTGAGGTTCTGATGCGTCAAAGGTGAGTGATGGTTCATGTGTTTCTGAGTCTGCATAGGGATTGAACGGCGGTGGATGTTCAGGTCCGTCAAAGCCCTCCGACGGAGCCTGCATTTCAGAGTCTTCATAGGGCTGGAACGGCGGTGAACGTTTAGATCCATAAAAGCCCTCTGACGGAGCCTGCGTTTCAGAGTCTTCATAGGGCTGGAACGGTGGTTGACGTTCAGACACGTCAAAGCCCATGGACGTTGGCTGGGTTTCAGATCCGTCGAAGACCTCAGCCGGTGGGGGAATCTCAGTTTCTTCGACGACCTCAGACCCGTCCACGCCCTCAAACCGTCGTCGATTTCCCGATCGGTGGTAAAAATCTACCGCTCGTTCGATTTCCCACCGTGCAATGACTTCCGGTGGTGTATCAGGGACGATTAGGGTTCCGGGAGGTGTATCGAAAGACGGCAACGATTCAAACTCCGGCAAATCATCCCACTCATCGGCCATGACAAGCGAACAGTGATGGAGTAATCGTCGGATTTAGATCGGCGAATATAGTAGGAGCCGATTAGGGTTCCTTAGATTAGGAATAGAGAGAGACGGGTAGGTGGAGTGAGAGAGAAGTGAAAGTCAAATGGGGGGTTGGGGGAGTTGGGGTTGGGGTTAGGGGATTTTATGTTTTGGATTTATTTTGTGATTTATTTTTGTGTTGATAATGGCATTTGAGTGTAATTTTAGTGAATAATGGGGTAAAATTTGATGTTCAAATATGGCAAATTCTAAATGTGACTATAAATATGGGACAGACTTTTATGACAAAAAGTTACTATAAAACTGGGACGGAGGGAGTAATTGTTACGGAGTATTTTTAAGGGACAGAGGACTATGTATTTATAAAAAAATTAAATTCCATCAACCCATATATACTTTCTGGGGTTCCACCTAGGTTCAATTTATGTCGGAAAAATTGTATTTTGGTCATGTAGGGGAAATTGCACAATAATAGATTTAAGGTTGGGAACTCCAGATAGTAGTATCCCCACCTTCATCAGCCTTGGCAGATCATAATCATATAACAATAAGGTGATCAATTTAGAGAGGTTGAGGGAGCTTGTTCATTCTTCTTTAATATCTCTTCAATTTTTTCACACTTGCTGATTTTAATAACTTAGTGTTGGCCAATATTTTTACCGACAACATTTAATTTACATGAAACACTAAATTGGACCTTACATTTCCTCTTCTTGTTAAAAATTATACGTAATATTTTATTTCCTTAATGCGATTATGGACTAACAATTTTAGTAAAAAAATAAATATAATCATAATGGCATTTAATCTTGCTTTTACACGTGATCAAATACTAATGGGACCTTACATTTCCTCTTCTTGTTATAAAATTAATATTTCATTCAAAGACTTATCACCTGCTCTTACAAGATCATGCATCTTCATACACTAAACGGGACCTTACACGTATCTTCAATGCCATACCTCTTACAAGATCATGCATCTTCACGCATTCCGTAGAACCAGGACCAGCACAACTTTCCAATAGGCACACATTCACTAATTTATCCAGTATGGAATGTCCTAGGTCAAATTGTGAGCTCCTTGTCTTTCTTTCATCCAACAACCCTTCTGAAATGAAGTCACTAACCAAACGCTCTCTGTTTATTTCACCATCTTCAGGATATAACGCGCAATGCAGGAAACAACGTTGCAATGTATTGAACTCATTGCTCTGACTATGATGATTCCAATTCAGCCGATCAAAACTATATTTCAATACATTATACACTTCACCATCTCCCATGCCATCTTTTCCTGAGACACGTTCTGTTAGTTCTTCGTAAGCATTTCTCCATGTATGAATGGCTCTCTCGCCCCTCATGCTTCCAGCCACTATAATAATTGCTAGGGACAGACCACCACACAACTCTGCCACAGATCTCGCAATCTCTTCTGTCGAAGAATCAAGTTCTATCTCACTTCTTCTTAGAGTTTCATTGAACAATTTCCATGCCTCTTGATGATGTAGATTTTTCACTTCAATCACTTTTTGGCAACAAACTTGACGACACACTTCTAAGGAGCGAGTAGTTATAATCAGCCTACAACACTCGACAGAATCAACAGAAATGGGACATCCAACCTTTGATAGATCAATATTTTCCCACACATCGTCTAATATCAGCACTGAATTCTTCATTTGAGACAAAGTTGTATGGAGTCTCGCCGCCCTTAAGTCTTCATTATCCTCACCCCTAAAGTCCAAACCTATAAAACGAGCAATTTTATCTTGTAAATTCGTAACACTAAATTTTTGAGAGACTGTAACCCAAATCACACGTCCCTGAGAAAGTTGGAGGAGTCGATTATGAATGTGCTTTGCCAGTGTCGTTTTGCCCACACCACCCATACCATAAACACCAATGCTCGACACTTGCTCACTCTCCAAATGTTCCAAAATCTTTTCCAAATTTTCATTAAAAGCTTCACCAACCATCCCATTTGTCAACAACTTATCTCCTCTACTTCCATAAACATCAAGGGCAAGTTCACCAAAACTCTGACTTTGCTCGACAAGCCTATCAACCTCCTCAATTAGTTTAGCTGGTAAATCTCCATCCGTCAATCTGATAGTAAATCCTTCCAATTCCAATCGAGTCCTCAACTCAACAACTTTCTTTTCAATGGACCTCACTTCTTCCAACCACTCCTCAACTTCACGTTTCCTTTTCTTTTGACCAGAACGCTCTGAGTTCTTGATTTGCTCCTCAACATCAGATGCCTTAGCACACAATGACTTTGACTTTTTCTCCAAAGCTTTTAGATTGAGCTCAAAGTCCTTTATACTTTTCACACTGGTTTGTGCATCACCCGATATTATTTCCACCACCTTCGATATAAACGGCTCGATAAACCAGCTTGCCATATTCACCACATAGCTCTTCCCAGAGAAAACATGAACAAAAAACAACAATTGTTTGATGAGAAAAATAGCAACAATCTTACTTTTCTAGCGATCATCTATCTAGTCCAAAAATGAATTTGCAAGAAATGAACAAAGTATAAATCCAATATATGTTGACTATATGTGAATATGATGCAAAGCGCTAGCAATCTACGAGCAAGATGTTAGAGTTGACGATGATTATGTAAGAATATTATATTCTTATGTGACCTATGTGTATATTGGTTTAATATTAACGATCAAGTTTATACTATTAAATGCTAAGGATTCTAGTATATATTAAAGATGATACAGTGATGGATTGAATTCAATTAAAGAATTAAAATCATATGGTGTATTGATAACCCTCCTTTCTTACCTCTAAAATGGAAAATCTCTATATTTTTATGCAACGAATGGAATATATAATGTAGGTATATATGAAAGGATGTTACAATAAATAAATTTATATATAGGAATGTAATAAAATGCAAACTCTATATATTGTACAAACTCCAACTATGATCTAGGCCGTTAGATTTCAATATTTGATGTCAACAGAAAATATCAACACAACGTCAACATTTGTGTTGACCTTATTTGTCATCTGTTGACATCAAATCTTAAAATCTAACGACTCAAATCATAGTTTGTAGGAAAGACGCAGTTTGCATTTTATCACTACCCTGTGTATATATAGATGTAAATATTAAATTTCTCGATTCTTTTATCCATCAAAAAAATCATTAAAATTTTGAAATTAAAGAGATGACAAAATTAATTGGTGGATTCAACCTTTACATCAAAAGAAAAAAAAAAAGTATGAATAGAGGTTGGTGATTCTATCTTCTCAAGGTTATGGATTTGAATTAATTCAAATCTAGACTAAGATTTCATTATCAAAATCATAATAACATTTAAGATATGGGTTACAGATTATTCAAAATTTCCTTCCTTTTACATGTACAAGAAATTTTAACATACATTTCCCGAAGCCTTGTGGTAATATTAGCAAGATGTTGTAAAATTCTAAACAAACAGATAAAAGCAGAGATGTACATTAGAATGACAAATCGTTACCAGAGCAGAGACATAGTTAAGTGCTGAGCTGAGAAGAGAAGAATCACAAAATGTAAATATTTTCCTGCAACAAGGCAGGAGCAAAAGATTGATTCTCGTGACCTAAATTGATCAGGCAAGAACGCAGAACCGACAGTAATTTTTCGGTTGACTTAGACTTCTAAGTCTCGTTACTCATTTCCTTTTTTTTATCAAATATTTACAATATAATTTATTTTTTATTTGCACTTTATTATATTCAGATGGTTGTGTGCATTATTTCATCCAGCTTTAACATTTTCACCACTTTACTCTCTCCAAGAAAACATAAACAATTATTTGATGAGAAAAATAGCTACAATCTCAGTTTTCATTCGATTATCTATTCAGTCCGAAAATGAATTTGCAAGTAATGAAGAAAATAGAAATACAATGTATGTTGAATATGTGAACATAATGCTAATACAGATGATTATTCCAAGTTTCCTTCATTTTATAAGTACAAGAAATTAACATTTTCATTTCCTGAAGTCTGTGTGGTAATATATTTCCAAGATCTTGTAAAATACTCCCTCTGTCCCCCATTCGGAGTAACACTTTGACCGGGCACGGATTTTAAGGGATGTAAAAAAAATTGGTTTAAAAAGTTATTGGAACATGGGACCCACTTTTTTATATTGATTTTATAATAAAAATGTGATTGAAATGAATTAGTAGAAATGGTAAAAATGAAGTGCTACTCTTAATTGGGGACGAACCAAAATGGAAATTAGTAACTCGAATTATTTGGGGACGAAGGGAGTACTACACAAATAAAAGCAGAGATGTAAATTAGAATATGAAATTGTCACCTGAGAGATGTGAAAGGCTTGAGCTGAGGTTGAACAGATTTGTAGATCTACAAACAGAGAATCAAAACAGATTTGTAAATATGAGTGAGAGATTGATTCACAAGATGTAAATGAGTATGAGAATTGTTACCTGAGATATCGATTAGAAAGTGTTTCCTTGATATTGAATAGATTTGTAGATCTAAAAAGAGAGAATCACAATATGATCGTACGAAAAGGAAGGAGCGAAAGGTTTATTCACAAGGTGTTAATTGATCAGGTATTTTCGAAGAACCAACCGAGAAAGTCATAGTGCTGTCCCACTTGTATACCAAAGACTTTTACTTATAAATGATTTACTCGAACAAAAAAATACTAGCAAAGAAAGGTTGAAAAAGGATAAAATAGAAGAGGGAAGAAAGTGAAGAAAAATTAGATAACATATACTCTATCAGTCCCACTCATGCCACATTCTCGAGTGACATAAGAATTTAGGAAGTATTATTAGATGGAATAAAGTAGAAAAAATAAAGATAGTTGAATATTTTAATGAGGAGAGAGGAGGTTAATTTCAAAATTGGAAAGTGACTATCTTGACTAGAAAAAAAAAGGAAATGTTGTCATCTTAAATTGGAATATGTTTATCTTAAATGGAATAGAGGAGCAGTAGTAAAAGAAAGTGTGAATATTTAAGATGAGAATATTTTTTTCGTAAACGTCATCGTTTAATTGTATTGTTGCATCGCATTTCCTACTTATATGTAAATTTCTAAGTTTTAGCTAATATCTAATTTTACATACTGTATTAATTTTAAAATTTGTTAATGAACTATATCAAATTATTAATTTATTCAGATTTTGTAACTGGTTAATATTTTGATACTAGTATAGTTTAACAGTGGACGAAACGGAAGCAAGAATGTCGGCTTGAGTAACACAAACATTGGTGAGAATCCAATGCCCGAAAACCTTAGGGGTCCGTAGTCGATGACAACAGATGAATATTCTTGTACTACCCCTTGTTGGTCCCAAGGGACGGAGTAGGCTAGGTTAGCCGAAAGATGGTTGTCGGTTCAAGAATGTAATATTAATTATAGCTTGTGCTGTCGAGAAGAAATGCCTCGTCTGATTTCGTCATCCGTCTTCTGCTGATTACAGCTGCCTCCTCCACCGTTGCGCCTCGCGATTTTCGACCTTTTTCTCTTTCACACTTCTTCTTCGTCTTCCCATTATATATCGATTCATCCTCAACTTAGTACTCACATATGCCCATACACATTGAATAGTCCTATTTCAAAGCTACGAGAGAACTTTTTATGAGAGAGCATTTTATCATCTAAGTTGCATATTGCATAAAATATTTTATAGAGAAGTGAAGCAATGAATAATTGCTCCATTCACATCGAAACATACAAATCTCCAAATCTTGCAAAGCAAAGATAGCTTGCATCTTGGTCTAAACAAGAAGAGATGGACGCGCGCGCGGACTCACTTTGTCGTCTCGACGCACACTCCATCCCGTCTCCGTGATTACATTTGCAGAAAATCAAAGTATAGCTATATACATACAAATGATTACCTAGAAAATCTTCAGAGGCTCTGGACTTGACAGTGTGTTGTATGTATGCACAACTTCACTCACCAAAGCCCCCAAGAAAACAATCACATCTAAAGCACGACGAACAACCTGCACCACGCGTCTCATAAACCCTCAACTGCAGACAACCTCCACAGAGAGCTTTTTCATCACACTTGGACATGGGTCACCTCCAAAGATCTGGGGTGTCACAGGTACCGTGCAAGAAGTTTGGCCGATGCAGTACTGCAAAACCCGGTTAGGGTAACGAGGAGTCGAAAATTAGTTCAAGAAACATCTCAACAAGATATACTAGTAGTAACATAGAGAGGAGATATAAGTGTACCTTCTCAAAAACGTCGTAGGAATGGAACGCGTGGCAGCTACCCTGTCTGAAGTTGCCACAAGATCCCTGAGGCGTTCCGAAGCTAGCAA
>NW_025952554.1:0-22757 GCF_023119035.1 Salvia hispanica | reverse complement strand
GAACGAGTGGTAACGAGTATTGTTCCTCGGGGAAGTATCCTTGGTCTCCACTGGCCAGGAGCCGAGCCACTTCTCATAAACTGAAAACAAAAAGAAAAGAAAAATTATAAACAGTATGTACACCCAAAAGATCACACACAATAACAAGTATGGATGCCATCCATCGCCGGCAACGGCGCCATTTTGAAGTGCAGGTTCTTTGTCCTAGTGGTTTTCGTATGTGAATTGGAGTTTATCCAACTGATCAGGAAGTGATTCCCGACCCAGCTGAGTCGTTGGTACGATAACCGGGACCTGGCTTCAAACAAATTTCCTCAACCCATTTCTACTGGCTAGTATAATGGAGGTAAGGGTCGAATCCCACGAGGATGGACACGTTTTGATATCTGTGGTGACTTTCCTGGGTGTTTTGGTTAGCTACCACGCTTGGGTTGAGATTTTACCCAGACGGGAAATAAAGGTGGTACTCTACTGACTAGTAGGCGGGAAAATAACAGACATGTGGGAGTGTTCGTGAAAATAGGGGACAAGGTGTATCGAGACATATGAAAAGTGGACAGTTACTAAAAGAGGAAATTTAGGCTACAAGGTATATCTGTTGGCTGGGGCTCTCTGACAGGTCTGGATAGTACATCTGAAAAGTAGGGAACAAAAGTAAAAGTAACTTAAAAGTAAAAGTGGTCCAAATAAAGTTGATTTTGACCTTTTCTTCCTCACCAAGTATTGACAAAAATCATATGAACACAGACACCATAACTAAAACTTCAGATTCATAAATTCAAACTCAAAATCCATCGATTAAAATGCTTAAACTTAAATTAAACGGTAAAACTGCAACTTTACTTCTACTGGCTGACATGCAAGGTGGTAATCACAACGCAGAAAAGAACTCATGCACGAAAACTTGGCTAAACATAGCTACACTTTGAATCAACAACTCTCGATCAGAAAACACTTAGAAATTGAAAGCAATGACTAAATCTAACTTTCCTAGGCAGAATGAAGCAAACTCGAACCAAAGTGACATGGGAAATAGAAACTTCATAATGCAAATGTCGGGAAATAACAAAGTACTTCGAAAGAGCAACAACGATGAGTGTTTGCAAATAACTAACGATGAAAACAAGTAAACTTTAAACTAAGAAAGCGATAAAGATTGTTTTTGCCACTCCGGGCGATGATACTACTACACTGCTACGATAACTGGCTGGAACGACGGACTGATGACTTCTCCGGCAAACTCTGGACGTCAAGTGAACATGGCTGTGGCGAGGAATGATAGGTGGGATAATGCTGAAAGATGGATCTTCTAGAGAGAATTCTACTAAGTGTGATTGTCAAACTCCGAACTGAACTTTGAACCGACTCTAAAGAGGCGTTGATCCCCCTTCCTTCTCTTTCTCCAAGTGGCTTCTTTTATAGGGAGGCTTGCCCTTGCTTTTAGGGTAGACTTCTCCCGCGTTTTGACCTTTTTGCCCTTGTCAATGATCATCCCACCTATCCTCCTTCTCCATCTCGAGCCTTTTCTCCGGCATGCATCCTGGTCAGTATCGCACCCTTCTCAGCGCCCTTTTCACTTGCGTCACCTGAATTGTTTCCTACTGACTTGGATCCTTCAATCCTGCACACTTAAGCAACTGTTTTGCAGATAATACATGCATTTTATGACATACTGACCAGTAACCAAGGCTTAGAATACGACTTATCATTTCCCTTTGCCTATTGAAAGCTCTCAAGAGTTGTGTGTGTTTTTGTTGGCTATTTTTTTCTTTCGTAGTTGATTTCTGAGTTCCCCTATCGTTGTGGACTGATCAAATCGTAAGGTCAAACTGATCCAACTGATCGATGGTTGTATTTACCTGCAGATGCCAGTGAATGGATTAAGTGAACTTTTAAACTGATCAACTTGGCTTAATTCCAACTTATCTCGTGCGAAAATGGAGGAACTCGGGGCTTTCAAAACCTTAACCCACAATACTATTAATTAGTAAAGGGAAGTAAGGATCGATCACACTGAGACAATGTGTTCTACATTTGTTGAGAACAAAATGGGATGGCTGCTGCCACGCTTCACAGGGTGGGTTAAGTTAAACTACTTGATCAACATAATTGGGAGACTAAACTAACTAAACTGATCTAGTTGCTAAATGGAATTTAACTCTAACTAAATGGAATTTAACTAAACTGAGACATAATTGGGATACACTCATAATGTAATTTCCGGAAATGGACCAAACAAGGTAAAAGCAAACGAGTGTCAGTCTTCTGCTAAACATACGGTAAAGTAAACTTTCCCTAACAACTTCATCTCCCTCACATAATCAAAACAAAATGGAGTATAATCAGATCTGAATAGTTTCGAACACTCGAGACTCAAACAACTTGTAATTTAAAATTTTCCCTACGAATTAAACTGCATTTACGTAAACAAGCAACTAAGCCATAATCATGCAGAAATCACATATCGACTGCCAGATCTACAACTTCCAAAACCAAATCATATATGATCACACCTTCAATCATCCTAAACCTAATCAGATCTACTCTACCATACTACAAACGACCATATCTAAACATCCTAACTCATTTCATTCAGAAATTCTCAGCAATCAAACAAGAAATCGTAAACAACTACTCAGTTTCGACAGAAAACCTACTTGAACACAATATACTCAAAAATCAGAAGCACAAGTAAATAAACGAGATCCTGCATAAAGAAACTAATCACGCCGAGTAAGCTGAATTTATAACTTCAAAAGCTTCTAAAAACAACCCAAGTCGATAAACAACAAATAACCAAAAGCAAATTGTAGCAACAATACAACGAAATAAAAAGATTGTATATTCACTCCTCCTCAGAATGGTGTTACACAACTTCAAATTTGATAAACTACCACCCAACTAAAACTAAACTAGGACCCAAGTGTATGTGTAATGAAAATAAGGAATATGAAGTAAAATGAGCTACCATTTCAGCCCTAGAAGAGAGCTGAATTCCTAAATGTGTTTCTATGTAAGTGTAAGTGTTTCCCTCCTACTATAGAGAGGCGTATGGCTCTGATCCCTAGGGTATCGTCCTCTTGAAATGTCATTCCTGCCCTTGGCTTTTGGGGGCTTTAGCTCCATCTTTTATGTGAAACTCCTGCTGGCTCCATTTGATTCTGACTTGATCAACTCAGCACTGTAGTTTCGACTTCATTTCTTAATATAGCTCCATCCGCCCAATTGATCCATTCATTATCTTAATATGGCGGAATTCACACACACCTTGCTCACATTTGCACATCAAATTATATAATTGGGTGTAGTTTTATCACAGAACACATGCATGAAACGAGCCTTATCACCTATATAAAAGCCTGATTGTTTATCTTAAAAGACATACTTTAATTATTATTTTACATTGAGTTTTTATACTCCATAGTTCTCATTTAGTTGAGTTCTTTATCTACCAGTTCAGTCATTCTCATACATGTCTGCATCAGTTCAGCAGTCCACTAAGTTGGACACCATGTGATCTAAAGCAATCCACCAGCCAGCGAGCGGCCATTCCGGAAGCTGCTTAACGGTTTGCCAAGTTGATGCATGGTGAACTCAACTGTCCGATAAGTTGGTCAAATGACAACCTTCCCATCCAGAGGATTCTACATCCAGAGTGACGACGACAACTTTCCCATCCCCAATCCGTACTTGATAAAGGTTGTGGGTTGGGACAATTAAGTAAACCGGAACCTCAATGGTCCACTTCATCAAAGGACCATCCAATGGACGCCAATGATGGGATATTTACGATAAAGCAACACGCCGGGGACGACACCCATCTATGCCCCGCCACTAACCCAAATTTGGAATGCTCCAACCTTTTAAACAAGACAAGAGGCGAGCGCAAGCTATGTGCATGGAGTTGCGCATGCGTCTCTTGAAGAAGAAGTGGGAACCCACCGTCGCCGACATAAGCGCAAGGGAAGAGCCAAGACCACAAGCCATTGACGAGTTTTGACAACAAGTCACCACAAGCCTCGACAAGATGCATACTCACAAGGAAAACTAGTCCCTTACTTAAGATGGAAGGTGGTGATACGCTCGGATTTTGCACTATTTTAAGGCCATTATTTGGTCTGTTTTTAATGTCAAAATTGCATTACATGTCCATTATTTGCATATTTGATCTATTTTGGTATTTTGACATGTTTTGTGAGAAATGTACATATTTGAGCCTAAAAAGGGAGTTAAAACGCGGAGTAGGAAATCTAGAGAGCTTCAGGTAGCGTCCGGCGACCGCCGCAACACTTCCGGCGACCGCCGTCGCTTAGCGAAGACAAAGACATGCCCGGTGACCACCGGGAAGTGCGTGGAGACCGGCACAAGGAGTCAGAAGCTTCTAGACAACGCGCGGCGACCGCTGGCCAAGGTGCGGCAGCCCGCCAAACCTCGTCAAAGTCGTAGTCATTGTCGGTCTCGGGGTTGGGTTCGAAGCAATGGAACACTCCACAAAGTTCCTCCATGGTGAGCGAGTGTCATCGGTTGCCTAGGCGGAAATCGATGCTAAGCGGGATGTTTTGGCGGTGGTCCTTGGTGACCTTCAACGAGCTCAGGAACTCAAGAGTGTACTTTCTGAAAGACGGCGACTTCCTCTCGAACATGTATCGAAGGCCATTCCCCTCGCCCACGTCACATAACGCCCAAAAGTCCTCCGCGATCCCCAAAGTTTGGAGAGGGAAATCGTGGGGGTACCTCGAGGGCGCCGTCTCTCGCCCCGACAACTTCTTCCACATAGCCTTCTGCTCGTCCGTGGAAAGGCTTATGCCATAGTTCTTTGAGTTCTCGGGCTTTTCCTTTGATCCCATTGTCCTACAAAAGAAGATTATAATACTTAAAAAGTATACCAACCAATGGTCAATCAAAGGTTCCCCCAAACTGGCACTCTTATAAGCAATAACAAAGAATCAACATTTAGTTGCAAGTTTTTGGTTCATAGCATCCTAGATGGTAGCATGTAAACATGTAGAGCATAATCATCCAAACTAGGACACAAAAATCCATCCCCCAACATGAATCCGTACCCCGTGTTGAGACGTATCAACCATAAATCAATATACGCCAATAAAGTCTTTGAAATTTTCAAGTATTGCAATTCATGGAAGTATTAATAGCCTCACAATGCTATGAACATGATTACAACATATTAACAAGTGTAAACAAGAGGGATTCACTATTCACCAAGCTTCAAGTCGCCACCAAAACACAAATTGACCGTGGAAATTCGAAAATAAGCACACACAATCATCCCCCATCATATAATAAGAGTTTCTACCGAACAATTATTCCAATATAAACCAAAATCCATGAAAGAATTGAAACAAAGCTCAGAAATTGAGTTAGGATTCATACCTTGTGTTGATGAGAATTGTAGAAGAAGAACTCTAAACTTAGAGAGAATTGAGAGAATGAGAGTGTGGGTGTGCAAGTAAGGAATTTGAGAAGGAATGGGAAGAGCAATGGAAAACATACCTTAAAAAGAGTCTTCTCGTTTCTGGACTGCGCGAGGCGGTTAGAGGTGTCAAGTGGGTCAGGCCGGCCCAGTCCGATGAGATTTCGACCCAGCCCGGCCCAGGCCCATGTCTGGAACGGTCCGGGCCGGGCCTGGGTTTAAGAATATATGATGGGCCCAGCCCGAGCCCGGGCCCAGTTGGTAAGTGGGCCAGGCCGGGCCGGGCCGGGCCAAGTTTACTAAATAATGGAAATACTGCACGCATTACATATATATTTGCATGTACAAATCAGGTTTGAAACTTTGATATGAATTATGAAGTACTGCAATTATGGAACTAAATTATGGGACTAATTACAGACATTAAAATTTACACGCTTGCATGCTAGCATAAATCAGTTTTCCCCTCCAATTTTATAATCTCACTATTCCCACAAAATTAGGATTCATAATATACTAGTATTAATATACTAGTACTATAGTTATGGAAATATTTTTAATACAAATATCAATTGATAACCTCTATCTATAATCATGCAAATCAATTAAAGATTAATATCTACAATTATGAAAATCAAATCAAATGTAATTGTAAATCAAATTAATATCCACAAAATTAAGAATCATGATATATTAGTATTAGTATACTATAGTTATTGAAATAATATACATCTAATAATAAATTAAAGATATGCAATCTTTTTACTCATGCATCTATACACGTAATGCTATAAGGCATAATCCATATGTATACATATTACACCCACATAAATACCTAATCAATCACTATATATATTTATGGAACTATTTTTAATAGATAAATCATTAACAGTTAATCTCTATAATTATGCAAATTAAAAATAAACTATCTCTAAAAGGAAAAAATAGTTAAGAATGAATCTCTATAAGTATAAGTTTTGATTTAAATTTATTAAATGAGTTCATCTTATAATATAAATAAAGTAAAAGAATATTGATAGTATAGAATGGAGTATGCATAAAATAAATATCAAAGATTTAAGAATACATAGTATAAAACTGATATGCTGTCGGGTCTGGGCCGGTCCTGGCCTGGGCCGGACAGTGAGTGGGCCTGGCCCTGGGCCAGGCCTGGGTTTGTAAAAAGGCTCAATTGGAGCCCGATTGACTTACTGAGCCCAGCCCAAGCCCGCACCATTTCATTGGTGGGCCGGCCCAGACCGGGGCAGGGCCGGTCTGGGCTGGGTCGGCCCAGCCCATTTGACATTTCTAGTGGCAGTCGCCGCATGCTGTGTGGTCGGCCACCGCACGGGCCTTCGTAAACGGCGCGTCCTGGCGGACCACCGGGGCCCGTCCAGCGGTTTCCTAGGCCCGCCCTAAGCCTGCCCTAGGCCCGACCTAACCTGCACATGTGAACATACGTGTGGCGACCGTCGTGTTAAGTGCGTCGGCTGCCACTCGTCAAAATTTTTTATTTTTATTTTTATTTTTATTTTATTTATTTATTTATTTATTTTTTAAGAAAACAGAAAAACAAAAATAACAAAAAGAACAAAACTAAAGAAATTGGGTTGCCTCCCAACAAGCGCTTTTGTTTTTAGTCGTTAGCTCGACTTGAAGTGGCTCACTAATTGGGTGGATCAGGGACCCGAATGTTGAAAATTGGTATAGGGAGCAACTTGGTCCCTAGCTTCTTCCACCATTTGTATTTTCCCTTATTGGTCTTGATAACATATATCTCGGGGTCCTCCTTGGGTGCTTTCTTCCTCTTTTGCTTCTTCTTCTGTGGGATAGAGGTAGAGGGGTTAGTATCGTTCTTTTTGGGAGAACGTCTTACCTCGTTGACAAGTGGAGCTAGAAGAATCCTCCACTTCAAATGGGTCTTGGGGTTTTGTCAAATCCGTGACCATAATTGCCCTGCACTGTCGTTCCATCTTCACCCGCTTTGCCTCCTCAAACTTGAGCATCTCGCTCTCGATCTTATAGGTGGAGTGGCTATAGTTATCGCTAATTGTGATCTCGCCAATGTTGGGGTTTGAATACTAAAAGATGCTTCGAGTGTACAAGCCTTTGTACAGTCAGCTTGTGCATGTATACGAGAAACGCCACATCCACTTGTTTACCTAATTATGAGAATAAATAATATAATATAATGGTTTATTATTGAAATATGATAAACAAGTCTAAGGCTTTTTACTAAGAAGGTCAAGTAGGGAAATTCGATGAATCTCCTCATGAGTTTTCCAGTAGGGGACTTGGCCAGATCTAGTAAGAAGAAAAACGTATTCACAACCTAGATAGGCTTTGGCTACCTATTGGTACGGTTGCGGTGTTTGTGATAATTCTCTCTTACCTAAGAAGAGATTAGTAACACCGGTGTGGTAAAGCACTGAAAGGATCTAATCCGAAATGTATTCTTTATTGCTATCTACTGAAAGAATATATTTCAGAAAGTTTAGTATTTTCTAGTCTATGATATTAATATCAATATTGTTTATTCAATCAAACGCCACTTTGACTTATCAATATGTGAGAGTTTGTACGTAACTCAAGTTCATGATATCATGGGTGGTAGTAATTGAATAACATGAAGGTATTGGAATTTTATTTCATAGAATTCACGTGCCCAGTGTGGTATGATTAAATCCCTAAGGGGTGATCCCCAAGAGGTGTTTGAAAAAGGAATTTATTATTCAGAAAACTGCGCAGTTGGAATTTATTCCACGAATAATAAATAAAGTTTCAAACTAGAAAAACTCTTTGGAGAATTAATTTAATTCTAGTCACATAGCAGACAAAAGAATTAAATTGATGGATCAAGATAATCTTAAACGGAAGAAATATTATAAAATAAAATGGACCCAAGTTATTTGTAATTTGGTGATTTAAGTGGGAGTGCAATATTATTCTTTAGTGGAATAAAATAATATTCCATTGATAATATATTAAATCATGGGTCATTTGATTTAATTAGTAATTTATCTAATGGGTGAGCCCAACACTTAAGTCATTCCATGGATCCCCAACCTAGCCCAACAAGTCCATTATAAATAGTGATGAGATGTGGAAACCCTAGCACACCACAAGTCACACCTCTCAACCCTAACCCTAGCCGCCACTAGCGTGGCTTCTCTCTCCCTCATTTGGCTCGATTTTCGAGCCTCCAAGTAATAGGGAGCTAGGGTTTTTGGTTTGATCTTGTCTTGTTCATTCTAATCCATAGAATTGAATCGAGATAGATAGATTGGTGTAGTGTTCCTCCTAGATCTCATCAAGACTATTTTGAAGATCCGCCCACACGGATGAATAGCCAAGGACTAGGGAATAGGTTGGAAGATTCACGGTCGATAAACCAAGGATCTCCGGGTGGTGCAGCTAGCAACTTCGATCCTATGATGGATCAAAATGAGGTAACAATCGAATCTACATCAAATTGCATGATTATGTGTTTATTTGATGTTATATCTATAGATCTATGTAAATTGCATGAAATTGGAGTCGAATGCATAATCACCTAAATAGATCCGTTCTAGGACCTGTTTGGTTTCCGTGTCTTCCGCTGCGGTAGTCCCAACAGTTCCATCTTCACCCGCTTTGCCTCCTCAAACTTGAGCATCTCGCTCTCGATCTTATAGGTGGAGTGGCTATAGTTATCCCTAATTGTGATCTCACCACGACCTATATCAATAAAAGCTTCGCAAGTGGCAAGAAAATCTCTCCCTAAGATTAGATGGACGTTCTTGTCTACTTTCATGTCAAGAACAATAAAGTCGGCGGGAAAAATAAAATCATCGATTTTAACTAAGACATCCTCAATCATACCTACAATTTTGATGGACGAGTTATCGGCCAACCTTAGTGTCACGTCTGAAGTTTTGAGCGGCCCAATGTTGAGCTTTTCGTAATACTTCAGTGGCATGAGATTGATGGAAGATCCTAAATCGCATAGGGCCTTGTCAACCTTTCCCTCTCCAATCCGGCATCTGATAATGAATTGGCCCGGATCTCTCTGCTTCACTGCCCTTTACTTTTGGATGATCTCGCTGCAATGATGCGGTAGCTTAAGGTCGGCTTTTGTTGGCTTTTTCTTCCTCATCACCGCCTCCCTTAGTAGCTTTGCATACTTAGGTATCTTCCTGCAACGATTCAACTAAAGGAATGTTAGTATGAACTTTACAAAACATGTTCAAAAAATGTTTGAACTGCTCTTTGAGCTTAAACTTCCTCTTTGGTTGGAAAGGTAGCACAACCCCATTGTGCTGCACGAGTCCCTGTTGAGTAGGTGGTTCTGCCGTCTCAGTGGCGGCCCGCCGCGGGGTGTGCGGCGGTCCGCCGGCAGTCTGGCAGACTCCATTCGGTGCTTCAGCGGCGGCCCGCTGCGGTGATGGCGGCGGTCCGCCGGCGACTGGACAGTCCCCAGATTTCTGCTTTGCCACCCACTTCTTGTTGATGTCATCCACTCGTGCGGCTGCCATTTGAGTGTTGATGTTTGCTATGGCAGTTGAGATCGTGTTCATTCCTTGCTCGAGGTTGTTTATCCTAGCATCAACCACTCCGATCTTGGTATAATTAACGTTTCTATCTTGAGGAATTACTTACAAGATCCTTGTGATTCTTTGGTCATACTTCTCCTTTTTGGTTGTTTCAACTACTCCTCCTTTGCCAACACTAAATCCTGTAGGGGGTTGCAAGAAATTATTGTTAGAATATGAGAGATTAGGATGAGGTCGGTTTCCATTATAATTATTGAAATTATCGCCCCCCTGATTAGGGCGATAATTATTGTTCTGTTGGAACCGCCTCCTTGCATGTAGTTGATTTCCTCCACTATCGGGGCAGGAGTTTTGGGTTTAGAGACCGCTATGATGGAGGTTGGTGGAATCAGATCCTCCTTCCTCGATATATCTTGGTCCACCCTAACTCTGAGTTCGGCCAATTCCTTCGAAAAAGAACTTTCCTCGGCCTCTTCAATTGCAGCTATCCTCTTCATGTTGTGCCTTTCTTTACCACCCCCTGCTATTGGTGGCAAATTCCTCGATCACTGCCATGGCATCTTCACCCGACCTTCTCAAAAAGCCTCCGTTTTCCCCTGAATCCAACATAACACAAATTTTTTCATTCAATCCATTATAGAGGATTCCTACCCGATGATCCACGGTGAAACTGTGGTTAGGGAACATTCAGAGGAGAGCTTTGAAACGAGCAAAAGCCTCGTAGAGGGGTCGTCATGGCCTTGGATGAACTGAAAGATTTTATTTTTCAACTTCAATATTGTGCCTAGCGGATAGTACTTGTCGAGGAAGGCAGCTACGATGTCCTTCCATGTGGAAACCTTCTCTAGGGGCATACACTCAAACCACTCTTTAGCAGAATCAGTTAATGAAAATGGAAAGAGTCTTACCCTTATGGCATCATCGTCGACAACTTGAGCGTGTTTGCGATTTCCACAAATTTGGAGAGAAGGCGGTTGGCGTCCTCGGTGGCCCTACCTGCAAAAGGAGTTTGCTCGACCCTTTGTATAAGGGTCATGCATAACTCGAAGTTATTAGCATCAATACGAGGGCCTTCGGGAAAAGTAACAGTATTCCCATGATTGAACATGTTCATCACGGGTAGTATTTCCTTGTTCTTTTTCTCCAGCGCCTCTCGGGCTGCCCTTTCCGCATCTCTCTCGTCCATCAACATCTTGACCATCTCTTGCAATTTTTCGAGTTCCGTTTTGTCACCCATCGATCCTGATCCTTTTTCACTCCTTATTTTCCTACGAGTTCTTTCTAGTTCTAAATCAAGCGATTCTAGACTGTCCTTCCAAGAGCGCATTCGCATACAAAACCTGCAAGAATAAAAAACAAAAACAAATTAAAAACTAAAAATAAAAACTGAAAGCAATTAAATTCCAAAGTAGCAAAATTATCCGTTTGAAGATATCACTCTAAAGTGAATTGTCTTCCACGACAACGATGCCAAAAACATGATGCACTTTTTATTAGCACTAAATAGACATGCAAGTATACAGAGTATATATATTATAGCTAAAGGTCAGTACCAGATATCGAACACGGGGAAGGCAAACACAAAGTGCCTATCCTCTACTAGAACTCAATTACTATCTGGAAGAACAAGAGAATTTGAGAACTTTTGAATACTGAAAATAACTAAAAGCAATTAACAACTAAATGCAACCAAAACACAGAGACAATCGATAGAGATAAGGGAATCCCAGGGATGTGTGTTCACAGTTATGGTTATACAAATTCCAAACTACAATACCCTAGCACAATTATTACTTTGATAGGACGAGTCGCCTAGCTTATGCTCATGCGATACAAACATTGATTACAAGATTAGGGTTGTCAATCCTAACACGTAACTCCAAAAAGCATCTAAGACCATTGAAAAGTCCTCACTCTCAATTAACAGTGTCGTTTTAAGGGAAGCTAACTGTAGCGTCTACTAAGTGAATCTAACTCGCTAGAACTCTCTCACAGTTATGAAGCAAGCTATATGGAATCATACAAGATTGTGTCCTTAAAATAGTGTTAAATCCGAGCCTATCAATTCCCCCAAACTTACATTTTTGTTTGTCCTCGAACAAAATAATAAAGACACAAAAGTAGACGCACGGAATGCACAAGGACTAGACGTCATAATTGCCTCAAAAGATGAAAGACCAGATTAAGCATGTATCAACGCAATCAAATCAGACAAGGCTTATTAGTGCACTTTCATTACTAACTCGTGGTACACCTTGAATTCAAGCACTCGTATGTGGCAAACTTCCAAAGATGGGAAGTGTTCTCTTACTCTCAAAGTGTATAGAGGTAATGTGTATATATATAGCACTCAAATCATGCATCATGCAAAAGTTACCATAGGCTTGCTCAAAGTCTAATCTCTCCTCTACTAGAAGTGATTAAGCATCAAAAGTCCGAAAGGTCTGTATCTTTGGTTGTAATGTAGGCTCTTGGGTAGGTGAGGAATATTTGGTTAAAAAGTGACTCAAAAATAAAAATATCCCAAGTAGAGTTAAATTGACTCCACTTATCTAAACCCAGACACTTTTAACACTTCATTTTCTTCTTCAACTCACTTTCCAATCCTTTTATTTTCTTTTCTTCTTTTCACAACCTTTCACACTTTTTTTCTCTCTTTTTTTTTTTCATAGCATCCTTTCTAAGATCAAGCACACATATTTCGAATTTTTCTATTTCACAACTTGTACTCTTCTTTATACTTTTTATACTTTCTTCCTTATCTCTCCAATTCCTTTACAAAATAAGATAGCAAAAACTAACTAACCTAAGGAATTGTCCCCATTATTTTGGCTTCCAAAGAAAAGGCTTAAAAGCTCAAAATTGGCTCCAAAGGGAAAAATTTTCAAAATCTAAGAGGGTCGAAAATTTTGGATAAAAGTAGGCTAAGAAAAGATGGCCAATCATCCTCTTAAATCAACTTAAACACTATGTAAACTTATGGAAGACTAGGAGCAAGTTCTAGAAACATATACATGACTGCAGATAAATCTCACAAAAAAGAAATTAAAGATCAAATCTCACAAGGTATAAAGCATGATTCAAGGCGAACAAGCAATTCACTAATTATGCACCTTTTCACCGACCCATCAAATCAAAACGTTAAGCCACACTTAAACACAGATGGAATGTATTATCATTGGCAACTCGGTCTAAAGTGTGTCCCTAAGCATGCGTGTTTCTAAGTTCTTCATGTTAAGTTCACGACATGAATTCAAGCAAAAATTTTAAGAACACAAATTTCTCCTACGGGGTTTTGAAAAACAAAAGCAAAAAACTTTAAAACAAAAAGAAAACCCTAAAACAAAAACCTAAGCTCACGGTCCACCACTTCATCCCCCCAAACTTATTTACAACAAAGTGAGTAAACTACTGGAAAAAAACGTACCTTGAAAAATTTCGCGTCGAGGCTTGACGGTGCGAAAATCTGAAATATTTCGAAAAATCGCGCTGAAAATTGTGCCCAGGTGGCGGTCCGCCGCGGCATGTCCGGTGGTCGCTGTGCAACAACAGATTGTTCCAGCGAGCAGGTGGCGGACCGCCGCAGCGCATGCTGCGGTCGCCACGAAGAGGTCAGACCCTGCAAAAAACTTTTAACGCACAAAAATTACACCAAAACCAAAAATACTTAAAATTAAAGTAAAAATTGTCAAAAACATAAAAAGAAATTGTCTTAAACATCAAAAACCATGGTACAAATGCTTATTTAAGTCATTGAGCTTGACATCTTCTATCTTGAGGAGGAGGAGGGAAACGGGCGTTGAGGTCGTCGAACGCACCAATAAGATAGGCGATGTCGCCACTCATGGTTTGGCGCTCTTGTCGAGCCTCGACTGCCATCCTTTGGAGCTCTTCAGTCTCACGACGGCGATGCACGTTTTCTAGCCTTTGTTGCTCCCAAAATTGTTGCTCCGTCGTGCGCCAATCGCCTTAGACCGTCCATCATTGGCGGTTGTAGGCGTTCTCCCTTTGTTGCTCCGCCCAACGGGTGTCCCAAGTGTTGGACCCGTTTTGCATGTAGCAGTAGATATCTCCTAGTTGGGCGGAAGTGTTTGCTTGGAACTCATCATCGGGGTTCGGCCTAACGCGGCGGCGTTTTGCTCGGGTCCGACGGCGATGGCCCTCCACTTCCTCTTCTTCTTCTTGGCGATGTTGGGGCGGCGGAGGCGGCGGCGGCACTTCACTTTCTTGAGCTTGCGAATACTCCTCCTCTTTATTATAGTGATCAATAACATCGAAGGCGGAGTCATCATCGGCCTAAAAGATGGGGATGCGAGCCGGAATATTTCTCACAAAACACGTCAAAATATGCAAATAATGGACGTGTAGAGTGACTTTGACATCGAAAACAGACCAAATAATGGCCTTAAAATAGTGCAAAATCCGAGCGTATCATCCAACCTCCATGGATCCCTAATCTGGCCCATCATCATTCTATATAAAGGAGTCTAAATAGAAGACTATTTGAATTAATTTTTATCACTAAATTTCGTGCTCCCTCTCTCCAGAGGAGACGGAAATTTTCATTCCCTTCTGGTGGGAATTCTGTCTTCTGTTTAGTTAAGTCCTTTTCATTCTGACGAGCTTTAACAACCCAAAGGTCATTATCTGGGTTCGGGATACAGATTAGAAGATTCCTGGTTGAGTATGAAGATCTTCATGTGGAGAAGGCGCAAGCAATCGACGATTCTTTGGAGAATATGTTCTGTAATTCTAAACCGTAGGAAATCATGAATTAGGGTTTTATTTCTTGAGCATGATTTGATATGCGTTCTTGTATGCAATTGATTAACTTGTAGTTAATTAATCCCATAATCGATCAAATAGATCCGTGTGTATGATTTATTTGTGTATGCATGACTTCCGCTGTGCAAGGGGCACCAAACCCCAACAAAGACTTCTTACTAATCTTCTTCTTCTTCTTTCCCTTAGCACTCTTGGCCACACTAGAGTTTGTCGCCTTTTTCTTTCCTTCTCTAGGCTTAGAGCCAGAGGACTTAGGCGCCATACTCAACATGGCCGCCTTAGCTTGAACCATAAGGTCCTCCACGTACTGAAGCTTAGTCACCAACTCAGCCAAGGTGTAGTCCCGCTTGTTCATCTCAAAATTCAGCTTGAAATGCTGGAAGCTAGGGGAAAGACTCTGAATGATAATAGTAACTTGAGACTCGGGATCAATCGTCCCTCCCAAAACCTCAATTTGATTGAGGTGGCTCATCATCTCGAGGACATGGTCCCGCACAGACGAGCCTTCCTTCATTGTCTTCGCCATGATACTCCGAAAGGGTTTAGACTTAGCCGCTCGATTCTGAGTTAAAAAGATTAGTCAGATTTTGCATTATCTCGGCGGCAGTTTCCATGGAAGCATGCTGATGCTTGAGTACTGATGACATAAAAACCAACATATAGCACTTAGCCATCTCATTTGCCTTATGCCACCGCCTATGCGCATTCTGAACTCCCATTGCAGCGTTAGCCGCCGGTACTGGGGGGGCGTGGAGTAGTGAGCACAAACTTGTACACTTCAGCTGTGAAAATGATGTCCAAATTTTGTTTCCATTCTATATATTTTTGGCCCTCGAGTTTGTTTTCTTTAAGTATTGAAGAGAAAGGATTGAACGACATTTTGATTACTATTTGTCATAAACTTATGTAAGAAGTTTGATTAGATCAACCATAAAACTTTTCAAAATCTTACAACTGCAAAATTAAAATTTTGTACCCTCCATAAGAGGTCAATACGCATTAAAATTTTACATATTACTGGTCACAACACCGACGAATAGTCCAGAAACCTCATAATGGCATGGCCGCCTAATGTTGCCTAAGCACGACCACCAGATTTAGCATTAAAGAGTCTTATTTATACGACACACTCCCATAACAATGCTCATGTGCCGCTAACACGATCAAGCTATCTCATAAATTCTGCATGAACCCCTGAATCTCGTAATTTATTAGGATTATTGTCCCCACATAATGGGTGGCGATAATATCAGCAATCACATTCTAGTTCACACTATCTATATGTGAGAAGTCCGCCCTCATGAACTTACTAATTTCTTAGGATTATTGGCCCCACATAATGGGTGGCGATAATATTAGAAATAAGCTTCACAAATTGCAGACCAATCGATGGAGACCATATACAAACTTTAAGTTCATAATTATCACTTAGATATTTGGATTATGGTTTTTCTTAATTATCCTTAGCCTTAAGGCAGATAAAGGCTTAATCAAATTCTGTTGGTACTTAATTGACTGAATAATTAAATATCTTATTATATTTTATAATCTTACTTTAGGAAATTAATAATTCTAGAATTTAATTCTTATTCGTGTCTACTATAAGATATATCTGAAACTAATTAATTATTTAAATCTTAATAAGACACAAATAATTAAACTCATATTATTCCATATTCAAGATTAGGAAGAGAATTATATTATTTAATGAATTCCTATATATCTATCCTAATTACGATATCTATGAAGGGGTTGGCAGCGGAAGCGCTCACATAAATCAATTACATAATAATTCTGATCTATTTAGCAGATTATTTAGACAAATTCTATTCGCGTAATTATCACATGTATCATGCTCATAACTCAAATAAAACATGCTTTAAATTAATTGAAACCTAAAACATGCTTTTCTACGGTTTAGCCATTATACCTTGATGATTCTCCAAAGAATCGAAGATAGCTAGCGCCTTCTCCACGCGAAGATCTTTAGTACAAAACCACGGATCTTCTATCTGGTTCCCGGACTGTAAACTGATATCAGGGTGGTCTGATCTCACCAGTGTACTAGGACTTAAATAAAGAAGACGGAAATCCTTTCCCTTGGATGAGAGAAAATCGTCCCTCTTCTATGTAGAGAGGGGGACAAATATTTTAGGTAAAAACAAAAGTATTTTCTGTCTCCTTTATTCTCCTATTTATAATAAGTCACATATTGGGCCCAGATAGGGATCTATGGAAGGCTTTGGATATGGGCTCCTCCAATTAGCTTTTTACTAATTAAATTAAACCCAATTTAATATAAGCTTATAATTGGAATATTACGAGCAGCCACTACAGAAGTAATATTGCTCTCCCCATCCATTACTTGATATTTATATCCCGCGCTTAAGATAGAAACATCCATTAATTAATTATTGTCTGCTATGGACTTAATTAATTAATATCTTATTTATTCCAAGAGATGACTCAGCAAGAAAATCTTATTTATTATTCATAGAGTAATTAAACTCCAACTAGCTAGATTTCGAATAATAAAACCTTATTTCAAGCTTCTCTTGAGGATGTTATCAAACGAGACTTACCTCGCGCACGATTCAACATAATAGCAATCCTAGCACCGCTAGATAGTAATCACCACTACCCAATATACCAGGCTTATTGGGTTGCGAAAAACCCGCACCATTTGGTAAGTCAAAGTAGTGCATAATCAATACCGTATGCTCAATGCTAACGTACATTGATTAAGAAATAATAATTTACAAGACCTCGTCTTTCAGTAGATAGCATAAAGACTGTCTCGCTATTAGATCCATTCAGTGCTATACCACACCAACGTCATCTTATTTCAGTAAGGCTTAGAAATAATCGGACCGACATTGCAACCTTTCACGATAGGTAGTCTAAGCCTATCTAGGTTGTGAAATTCTTCTTTTTCTTTGTTCAGAACTGATCGTGTTACCTTAAAGTGAACGACGCCCACAACCGGTCTACAAAAACAAAGACTTAGACTTTGTTAAGTTACTTATACATTTAAACATGTAATAAACATCCATTAAATGTAAAACATAACAACATTATGACAAAAATAATCTGTTTATTCCTTTGAAAAATAAAATAAGAGTTTTAACAGTATTTAATCACTCGAAAGGTGATTTCTAGTATACAAACTCTAACAATCTAGAAATATAATATTTAGGAAACTATTTAATTATTCTCATCTATATCATGTAGGATTAAATATAAATATTTATTTCCATTAAATAATATTATTTTAATGATATCTTTTAATTATAGAATTAAATAATCATTAAAATATTCCTTCATCATTTTCTCATCGTATTAGGTTTGCACGCACGATGAACGACAAAATTCCGGCGAGTTCGTCACCGGAATCCGGCAGCCCAGTGTATCGACCAGCAGCGCATGAACGCGCGTTAGCTCTAGGCCTCCCGACGCGTCCTTGGGGTCGGCTTCTCGACACCATGGGTGGCCCTCCGTCTCTGCCAGCAGCATGCACGGTTGTGCTGCTGCTCTCGGCCATGGGCGCCGCCCATCTCGGCGTCAACCTCCGTCGTACGCTCCCACTATTCCAGCCATCGTCGCACATTAACGTGCGGTGATCTCGGCTAGATTCTGGAGGACGTCAGACCTTCCGCCTAGGGTTAAGGGTTCGGCGGCTCAGCGTTTCGGTGGTTCTCGGACGAACCACCCACACCACGCCTACCATCGCCGATCTCGCATCGGGTCGCCGCCTAGGGTTTGCGGTTTTGCCCGGCGGTGCGCACGAGCCCATGCTCATCTGCGCGTCGCCCCATCACCGTCGACCCTCGGCTCCCACTGCTTCGACAACCCTAATCTCAAATCAAGCGTAGCGCGATCCATCTCGGCGCAAGCGCCGATGGATCGCACGTCTCACGTGATCGAAAAATTCAAGTTCTTTGATTCAATAGTTCTTGAGTTCATCATGCATAATTAAATATAACAAAACGCAAGAACATGCTTCGCAATCAATTAAAACATGCATACTTGAATTTCGCGAAATTTAAATCCAAATAATCAGAGCCAAAGACTGGCTCTGATACCAATTGAATGGGTTGGCAGCGGAAGCATACATAAATCGATTACATAATAATCCTGATCTATTTAGCAGATTATTTAGATAAATTCTATTCGTGCAATTATCACATGTATCATGCTCATAACTTGAATTCATACATGTTTTAAGATAATTGAAATCCTAAAACATGTTCCTACAGAGTTAGCCAATTTACATTTCTGATTCTCCAAAAAATCGAAGATGGCTCTCGCCTTCTTTACGTGAAGATCTTGATTACTAGACCACGGATCTTCTGACTGGTTCCCGGACAGTACGTTGATATCAGTGTGGGCTGATGTCACCAAAGTACAAGGACTCGAATAATGGAGGACAGAAAAACTACTCACAGATGGAGCCGAAGGACGAAAATTTCATCCTTTCCTACACACTGAAGGGGGCGAAATTTTAGTCTCTAAAATTGTGTGTCTTCTGTCTCCTTTATTCTCCTTTTTATATTAAGTCACATAATGGTCCCAGTCAGGGATCTATGGAAGGCTTTGGATATGGGCTCCCCCAATTAGCTTTTCTCTAATTAATATTGCACTCCTCATCCAAATCCGAGATTACAAGTAATTTGGGTTTCCAATATTTATTACTCCCTCCGTCCCGGCTAAGATGACACATTGCTTAACCGGCACGGGATTTTAGGAGTTATTGGTTAAAATGTTTAATTAGAGAGAGAGAAGGTGGGTGTAAGTATTAAAGTAGAGAGATAAAGAAAGATGGATATTTAAATAGGAGTGAGAAAAAGTGGTTGAGTGTATTAATTGGAGAGAGAAAGTTACCAAAAAAGGAAATGTGTCATCTTAGTTGGGACAAACTAAAAAGGAAAACGTGTCATCTTAAGCAGGACAGAGGGAGTATTATTTATTTCCCGCGCTTAAGATAGATACGTTCATTAATTAATTAGTGTATGCTATGAACTTAATTACTTAACATATTTACTCCAAGAGTGGACTCAGCAGGAAACACTTATTTATTATTCATAGAGTAATCAAACTCCAACTAGCTAGGTTCCGAATAATAAAGTCCTCGTTTCGAGCTCCTCTTGTGAACGTTGTCAAATGAGACTCAGCTCGCGCACGATTCAATATAATAGCAATCCTAGCACCTCTAAATATTAATCTACACTACCCAATATGCCAGAATTCTTGGGTTACGAAAAACCCGCACCTATTGGCAAGTCAAAGTAGTGCTCAATCAATACTATATGCTCAATGCTAACGTACATTGATTAAGTAACAAATTATCAAGACCTCATCTTTCAGTAGATAGCATAAAGACTCGTCTTGCTGTTAGATCCAATTCAATGCTATACCACACTAACGTCATCTTATTTCACTAAGGCTTAGAAATAATCGGACTGACATTGCAACCTTTCACGATAGGTAGTCTAGGCCCATCTAGGTTGTGAAATTCTTATTTTCTTTGTTTAGAACTGACCGGGTTACCTTACAGTGAACGACGCCCACAACCGGTCTACTAAAACAAAGATTTAGACTTTATTACGTTGATTATACATTTAAATATGCAATAAACATCCATTAAATGTAAAACATAACAACATTAAGACAAAAATAATATGTTGCATTAATTGGAAAATTAATTATAAAGTTTTGCAGTATCCAATCACTCGAAATGTGATTTCTAATATATAAACTCTAAAATAAAGACCAATCATAGAAATTGTGGCTTTAATAGTTCAAATTTGAATTCATATTGTATTAAGTGTTGGGTATAAATTCATCTCATATCGGATGAGTAAGAGAAGTTAGAAGATTCTAAAAAGTGTGGTTGAGAAAACAATTCCACTAAAAGTTGGGTTTCCATTGGGTTTTTTTAGTAAGTAGTATATAATGATTAAGTTTCTAATATATAGTACTAATTAAGTTTTACATATGTTAATTGAATTTCTAAAATATGATCATTGAGTTTTTAAGATATTGCTGATAGGATTTCTAATATATTTTGACTGGGTTGTCAATCTATGTACATTGATTGATTTCTAATATATGACGAGGTGCTTATAATATATGTTCATTTTGAGGGTCTAGGGTCCTAATCCCTAAACTCTAAACCCTCTAAAGAACATAATTAATATATCTATAATATATACAAGGAGAGTGTTATATTGCTAGGTCAATACTTAATTGCTAGCTAGAACTAAATAATAGTTATTAGATATTTAAATTAAGGGCCTAGATCATTAGTCCCAAAATGTCAATACGATCAACAAAAAATATCAATAAAGTTATTAAGGTCAATTTACAACAAATTAGTTGTAACTAACTTTTGAAAAATATCCCATAACTTTAAAACACATACTCCCTCCGTCCACAAAAAATAGATCACTTTTGTCATTTTGGGACGTCCACAAAAAATAGATCACTTTCTAAAAATGGAAAGTTCATCTCTCATACTTTTCATACTTTTTCTTTCCTCTCTCATACTTTACTCACTTTTTCTTTCCCCCTCTCTTACTTTACCTACTTTTTGTCCCATCTATCTTACTTTACCAATTCTACATTAAAACTCGTGCCGAACAACAATAGATCTATTGTTTGTGGACGGAGGGAGTATAACTTTCCCGATTTAAATTATTTTTTCGCACAACATATATGAAATTAAAGATAGTTTCACAAGGATTCTAACGAGATCTCACTTGCATATGTTCCGATGTCAAAATTTGAAAAAAAATTTGAAAATTTTCAATTTTTTCGTACAACAACAAATGTCAACATGCTAGATAAAATATGTCAATATAATATAGGTTACTCCCTCCGTCCCATATAATTTGACCCAGTATTCCATTTCGGTCCGTCCCAAATAATTTGACCCATTTCACATTTACCATTTTTGGTAGTGCACTACATATTCCACTAACTCAGTCCTACTCACATTTTAATATAAAACTAATACTTTAAAAATAGGACCCACATCCTACCAACTTTTTCAACTCACTTTCCATTACATTTCTTAAAACCCGTGCCCGGTCAAATTATCCCAAATTATGTGGGACGGAGAGAGTATGTGTTAACATTCTCACAGCATTGTGTTGACATTCTCAAAACATTGTGTTGATATTTTTAAAATACTATATTGATATTTTTATCCAAAACCCTAATTTGATAGTTTTTCATATCTTTTTCGATTTAATTAATAAAAACAAAAATTACACGTGACAAATTGTAGACCACGGTTTTTATAGTTAACAAATGATCACTCCCCTAATGAACCAATATTCAAATAGAGATACCATCTTCCATTCAATATGATTTGTACGAGATCCTTGATAGAGGTAAATTTCTCATTTCTAATTGTACCATTATGTGTGAGTTACGTCTTCCTTTTAATCTTGGCCATCAAGATAGTACGTCCAACAACCAATAAACGATAGAACTATTAGTTAAACACTTGTGGTCGGATGCAATTTAACACACTTAAAGATATGTAACTAAGAGTTGGAATTAACAAAATAATTTTATATTTATTATTATAATCGGGAGTGATATAGAGTTGAAAATACTGATAGATATCAAAGTGAAGGGAATATGGGAAAGGCTGGGAGAGTAATACCTGAATCAACAATAAATACATTGCCTGAAATGTAGCGTAACATCCCGGAATTTAGAACCCTAATTTAAAGCTCTAGAATTAATTATTTGATGACATGGAGTCGTGAATGCATTTATTTCATGGGATGCCTTGGCCAAGTCGAGCCTAGGGTTTTTGTTGAAAGTTTGAAAAGTCAAACTATTTGATTTAATGATGTGGCATATGATATATTAAGTTAT
Organism: Salvia hispanica; assembly: GCF_023119035.1. Lineage (NCBI taxonomy): Eukaryota > Viridiplantae > Streptophyta > Magnoliopsida > Lamiales > Lamiaceae > Salvia > Salvia hispanica. The sequence continues at coordinate 119 of NW_025952554.1, read as the reverse complement.
GAGATTATGTGGCAATTTAATTGTTTATGGGTGAGTGAGAATATTAGAGAAAATTTCCATAAATACTTATCACCCTAATTCTTGTAATTTTCGAACCCTAGACCCCTTGGAGAAAGAAT
>NW_025952553.1:0-2000 GCF_023119035.1 Salvia hispanica | reverse complement strand
TACTTACGCCTAAAGACTACTAATTCCTTCGTCCCTGACTCTACAGAATGGTGTCAAAATGTGAGTTTGGGTGGGGAAAATGGAGCCGGTGAAGCTGATAAAGGTCAAAGCTTGACTAGTGAAAGAAATATAGTTGCTGATGGAGTTGTGAATTTGAGTGCTGAGAGACATGAAGCTGGGGGATGGTTGGACGGTGATAGTGGATTTCTACAAAGAGGATATTTCCATGAATGTGTTAATACTGAAAAAATGGTGTTCGTCTTCGAGAAGGCAGAAAATAATATGGCATGTGTGGTTCTAGTTGCCTATGTTTACGTAAGTGGTGGTGAAGATTGTGACTATAGTGGTGTCAAAGATTGCGAAGAGCTCGATGGATTTCTCTCCAAAGGCTGCAAATCTGGAGGAGTTGATGCCAAATTTGCTGTAGTAGCTTCCATTAGGCTCTTTCTTTCCGAATCAGAGAACTCACACCAACCCGGGGATACACCGATTATCGTAGCAAAGGCCCCGGCAGTTTTGGTAGATGGTATTCCACAATGCCATTGGATGATACAATGGTCAACTGCTCCAACGACACTTTCATGGAAGTCTATAGTGGTGTCAAAGATTGCGAAGAGCTCGATGGATTTCTCTCCAAAGGCTGCAAATCTGGAGGAGTTGATGCCAAATTTGCTGTAGTAGCTTCCATTAGGCTCTTTCTTTCCGAATCAGAGAACTCACACCAACCCGGGGATACACCGATTATCGTAGCAAAGGCCCCGGCAGTTTTGGTAGATGGTATTCCACAATGCCATTGGATGATACAATGGTCAACTGCTCCAACGACACTTTCATGGAAGTCGAAGTCGGAGATGTTGCGTCCTTTTATGTCCCTTAGCCTTGAGGACAAGGCTATTGCTATGGAGGGGGGAGTTGATAGGGACTTGAACCCTACAGCAAACCTGGCGATGAATGAGCAGCCCGACCGCGCCGAGCTTGCCCCAATCACGACCCATTCACGCCCAAAGAAGTGAAGATCCATGCAAATCCTTGCGTATCTTTAGTTTATTTCAATTTCCATAGTTAGACTTATTTTTGTTTATTTAATTCACGTAATATTTTGTAATCTTTTTGATATCTTGCCTTGCAAGATATCGTTGGGTTTAGGTTAGGATATCTTCGGGTTTTCTTGTCGGTTCTTTCCCGAGACGAACTAGGAAGGTCGAACCGTCTAGGGTTGAGGATTCTATAAATACTAGAATCCCATAGATAATTAAATCATTGAGAATTAAGAAATAAAATACTTCTTTTCTCATTCTTGTTCCAAAACCCTAGAACTTCAACTAGGGATTATCTCTTTTGCTCCGTTAAATCTTCGTGTGCTCTACAAACCTCTCGATAGGGAACTTAAACCCTATCATATCCCCAACAATTTATGAACTCGAGGATGAATCACAACTGAAAGCAGCATTATAAATAGATCAGAATTCATGTACAATATTTTCAAATAAAAAAGACGAAGAAAAGGAGAACTCACCAGCCCCGTATGCTATTGAAAAGAGGTTAGAGGTGATCCAAGGAATGTATACAGCCTGCACAAATATATCATGGAGATTGTTTCAAAATACCGAAGAATTAAACCATCATTACATAGATTATGATAATAAGAGATTTAAACATACATACACAGTAGCACCACGATTAAAGCAAGCATAAAATAGCTAATTAATGAATATAATGTTGTTCAATGGTGCAATACTGACCAGGATGCATGCCAGAAAAAAGGCTCGAGATGGAGAAGAAGGATAGCTGGGATGATCATTAACAAGGGCAGAAAAGTAAAATCGAGAAGGAAGTCTACCCTAAAAGCAAGGGCAAGCCTCCCTATAAAAGAAGCCACTTGGAGAGAGAAAACACACACTCGGGTCGTTCACTCTTCACACTTAGTAGAATTCTCTCTAGAAGATCAGTCTTTCAACATTATCCAGTCTCTCGTTCCTCGCCACAGCTATGGTCACTTG
>NW_025952552.1:0-75000 GCF_023119035.1 Salvia hispanica | reverse complement strand
AGGGAGAGGAAGTTATTAGTCTTCTGTCTCTAAAGGTTCTGGATTTCGCAAACCAGTTCTGTAGTTAATGTGCAGCAGAAAAAGTTTAATTATGCTTTTTGTTTAGAGTGTCATTAGTAGGTTGGCTGATTATGACACTAGTCATTAATTCTCTAGCATGTGTTTTCATTTCCTAGAAAAGGTGTCTCGTATTCCATCTTTAATTAGTAGAGATGGAGAGTCTTTTGTAAGTTGAACCATTTTCATCTATCTAAGTATCACATTTTCTCCCTGAAAACTCACCTCCATAACAACTCCTAAAACAGAGACTATACAACCATTATCTCAATCAAAAACAAAGAGAAATTCTAGTGCCAACGATCCAACAGTTTGGCATCAGAGCCTAGTTGAAATACTAGGATTTCTCCAACAAAAAAAAGCCTCAAGAAGGTGAAAGGAAGAGCAATAGTTGCTGTCAAGTTTCAGCAGAGTATCTCATACAAAATGGAGAACTCACAACATGTTTCTCTACCAATCTTTGCCGGAGAGAACTTTGAGTTTTGGTGCAAGAAGATGAAGACACTACTTGCCTCATTGGACTTGTGGGAGCTCGTCGATGAAGGCTACGACGACGAAGCAAACGAGAATCCTACAGCGGCTCAAATAAAGGAGTTAAAGAAGACGAAGCAAAGAGATGCTGCAGCTTTGTCAAAGATCCAACAAGCCGTCGCCGATTCGATTTTCCCTCGAATCATGGGAGCTGAAAAATCAAAGGAGGCATGGGAGATTCTTCAAAAAGAATTTGGAGGAGATGAAAAGGTTAGAGCCATTAAACTCCAAACTCTACGAAGAGATTTTGAGAATACAAAAATGAAAGACAATGAAACCTTAAATCAGTTTCATTCAAGTTTTATTGAGCTCACAAATCAAATGAGAGTGTATGGTGAAGAGCTTTCAGATCAGAGAATGATAGAAAAGATTTTGATATGTCTTCCAAAAAGGTTTAATGCTATAGTTGCTGTTATTGAGCAAACTAAAGACATTTCTCAAATGAGCATTCATGAGTTGATGGGTTCTTTGAAATCATATGAAGAAAGGCTGTTAAGGCAATCGGAAAAGCCGATTGAGAGTGCATTTCAATCAAAACTGCATTTGAATGTTAAAAGTGTTGGTGAATCTTCGTTTAGTGGTGGCCAACAAAATCGTAGTGGAACCTATGGTCGTGGAAGAGGTCAAGAGAAAACCAAACATGGTGGTAGAGGTTTTCACAAAGCTGAAAATGGGAAGAAGTGTACTCACTGTGGAAAGAGTAACCATGAGTACAAGGATTGTTGGTTCAAGGACAAGCCGAAATGCCACAAATGTAGTCGGTTTGGTCATCTTCAAAAGGATTGCTACGCCAACAATCAACCACAACAGCAGCAGCATGCAAATTTTTTGGAAGAAAAGCAGAGTGAAGAATATATGTTTTATGCTTCACAAAGCAAAAAACAAAAAGATGAAGATGTGTGGTACATTGACAGTGGCTGTAGTAACCACATGACAGGTGATGAGTCCATCTTTGTGAGCATTGATACATCTGTAAATTCTCAAGTTAAGATGGGAAATGGTGCTCTTGTCAAAGCCCAGGGAAAAGGGACGATAAGTGTTGACACGAAGAAAGGGATGAAGCGCATAAGTGATGTGCTACTTGTACCAGATTTGAGGCAGAATTTGTTGAGTGTTGGACAACTTATTGAACATGGATACACTGTCCATTTCGAAGGAAATTCATGTGTCATACTAGATAAAGAGGGGGCGAAGCAAATTGTGGCAAAAATTCAAATGGAGAAGAGTCGCAGCTTTCCTCTCACATTCAAGTATGCTGAAAATATGGCAATGAAAGCTCAAGTAATGGATGAATCATGGTTATGGCATTTGAGACTTGGCCACTTGAACTTCAATAGTCTCAAGCTACTACACAACAAAAATATGGTCCATGGTCTGCCAAAAATTGGAGAAACACAGCAGCATGTCTGTGAAGGATGCGCACTTGGAAAGCATCACCGACTACCGTTTCCAAAAGGAGTTGCTTGGAGAGCAAAGGAACCTCTAGAGCTTGTACACACCGATGTGTGCGGACCAATGTCGATAAATTCTAATGGTGGAAACAGGTACTTCATTCTCTTCATTGATGATTTTACTCGTATGACGTGGGTTTACTTCTTGAAGCAAAAATCCGAAGTGTTTGAAGTCTTTCGGAAATTCAAGCTCCTTGTGGAGAATCAAAGTGGTCGTACCATCAAAGTGCTAAGAAGTGACAACGGAAAGGAGTACACTTCAAATCAATTCACCAAGTATTGTGAAGAAGAAGGCATTGGAAGACAACTAAGTGTTGGATACACACCACAACAAAATGGTGTATCCGAACGCAAGAATAGGACGGTGATGGAGATGGCAAAATCAATGATACATGCCAAAGGATTGCTTAAAAGTTTTTGGGCAGATGCCGTTCATACAGCAGTATACTTGCTGAATCGATGTCCAACAAAAGCTGTGATGGATAGAACTCCAACTGAAGCATGGAGTGGAAGAAAGCCATCAGTGAAGCATTTGAGAGTTTTTGGGTCAGTTTGCTATGCCCAAATTCCAAAAGAAAAAAGGCAAAAGCTTGATGAAACAAGTGTGAAATGTATACTTGTTGGCTATAGCAACATGTCCAAAGGCTATAGACTTTACAACTTGAAGACAAGAAGTGTTATCACAAGTCGAGATGTGATATTCGACGAAAATGCAAGTTGGAATTGGGAAGTAAATGAAGTGCAGAAGAATGGATCAATCATTGATGAAACAAAGCAAGTTTCAACTGTCGAAGATGAGGGAGATGGTGATGAAGGTACTGATTTTTCATCCCCAAATGATTCAAGCTCTAACTCGGATCCAAGTTCGTCCACATCATCATCAAGTCCTGCTCCTAGAATGAAAAGCTTGCAAGATGTCTATGAGAGATGCAATGTTTGCCTCATAGAACCTGAAAATTTTGATGAAGCAATGGAGCAAGAAGCTTGGAGAAAAGCTATGCAAGAAGAAATTGATGTGATCGAAAAGAACAAGACATGGGAGTTGGTCGAACGCCCACGAGAAAAAGAAATCATTGGAGTGAAATGGGTCTACAAAGTTAAAGTAAATGAAGATGGATCATTTCAAAGAAACAAGGCAAGACTTGTAGCAAAAGGCTACACACAACAGCCCGGAATTGACTACGACGAAACATTTTCGCCGGTTTCACGTTTGGATACAATCCGGATGCTCATTGCTCTTGCAGCTCAAAAGGGGTGGTTATTATACCAACTTGACATCAAATCAGCCTTCTTGAATGGAGAATTGACCAATGAAATTTATGTGGAGCAACCTCAAGGTTTTGTAATCGAAGGTGCCGAAGATAAAGTTTATCGGTTGAAGAAAGCATTGTACGGATTGAAGCAAGCATCAAGAGCTTGGTACAGCCAAATCGATGCATATTTCATTGAGCATGGATTTGAAAGGAGCAAAAGTGAGTCTACTTTGTATGTGAAGACTCAAGGTACATCTACTCTCATTGTTGCTTTATATGTTGATGATTTGTTGTTTTGTGGTGATGATGAGAAGATGATACATGATTTTAAAATTGAGATGATGAAGAGATATGAAATGAGTGATATGGGGCTGCTACATCATTTCTTGGGTATGGAGATATACCAAGAAAATGATGGGGTGTTTATTTGTCAGAGAAAGTATGCAAATAATATTCTGAAAAAATTTGGAATGGGTGATTGCAACCCAACTTTGATTCCATTGGTGGTGAATGAGAAAATGAAGAAAGAAGATGGTGAAAAGAAGATTGATGCTTCTATCTATCGAAGTATGGTTGGAAGTTTGTTGTATCTTTGTGCGACAAGACCGGACATTATGTTTGCTTCTAGTATGTTGTCAAGATTCATGAATAGTCCAAGTCAAATCCATCTTGGTGCAGCAAAGAGAGTTCTTAGATACATCAAAGGCACAACAAATTTTGGGATCAAGTATGTCAAAGGTGCCCAAATTAATTTGCAAGGCTATTGCGATAGCGATTGGGCCGGATGTTTGGATGATATGAAGAGTACTACGGGTTACTCATTTTCTCTTGGTTCAAGTGTGTTTTCTTGGAGTTCAAAGAAGCAGGAGAGTGTGGCACAGTCAACTGCCGAAGCTGAATATGTTGCAGCTGCTATGGCGACATCACAGGTGTATTGGCTGAGAAAGATTCTTGGCGATATTGGAATGAAGCAGAAGGAGGCTACCGAGCTGTTTTGCGACAACCAATCAGCAATTGCTATGAGCAAGAATCCTGTTTTTCATAGCCGCACTCGACACATCAACATCAAATATCATTTCATCCGAGAAGCCATTGAAGAAGGTGAAGTTCAGCTCACATTTTGCAAGTCCGAAGATCAAGTGGCAGACATCTTCACCAAAGCACTTCCAAAGGAAAAGTTTTTCAAGTTCAGAGAACTTCTTGGTGTCATGGAGCAGCACATTAAGAGGGAGAACTGTAGTTAATGTGCAGCAGAAAAAGTTTAATTATGCTTTTTGTTTAGAGTGTCATTAGTAGGTTGGCTGATTATGACACTAGTCATTAATTCTCTAGCATGTGTTTTCATTTCCTAGAAAAGGTGTCTCGTATTCCATCTTTAATTAGTAGAGATGGAGAGTCTTTTGAAAGTTGAACCATTTTCATCTATCTAAGTATCAGACTTTCTCCCTGAAAACTCACCTCCATAACAACTCCTAAAACAGAGACTATACAACCATTATCTCAATCAAAAACAAAGAGAAATTCTAGTGCCAACGATCTAGCAACTTCAAACCCGCATTTTTCAAATGGTAGAAAATCGCAGACACAGCCGCCGACATTGTGAAAAACGGCGCGCAGAGCAAGCCCCGGGGCCGGGCCACGTCCATGGCCCACGGCATCATGGAGTCGTAGATGAGGAGCTTGGCTGGGTTGTGGTCGATGAATTCGGCCAGGTTGGCCGAGAGCACGGATGTGATTCGCTTTAAGTAGGCCTCGACGGACTCCTCACCCTCGGCGGACTCCTTGCCGTCTGAGATGCAGGCGATGGAGACAGAGGAGGATTGAGATGAGACAGTTGCTTTGTTGTTCAAGTCAGTGGTGATGATCACGGTGACGGAGAGGCTCATGGAGGCGAGGCGGGTGGCGAAGGCGAGGGCCGGATTGCTGTGGCCCTGCGCCGGGAAGGGGAGGACTAGAACATGAGCTGCCATTGTTGCTGCCTGCACTAAGTATGTGAGTTTATATATATATAGATGTGAAAAATTTTGGGTTGTGGGGATTACAAAGAAATGAAGCTATTTTTTAGGCTGGCATAAATTGGAGATTGAGATGTGTGTGTGTTGTGAAAGGAGTTATAATTTATTTCTTATTTTTTTATCAGCAAATAAACAATTTAAAGACAGATTTTGGAGATTGAGATGTTATGAACTTATGATTTAATTATTGATTTATGATAATGTATTCATAGTAAATCTGATTTACTTATTTTATTTTTATTTTGTAAATAGACCACAGTTTACAAAATCATTACACTCACATTTTATTACTTATTTCGTCTGCCATTAGAAAATCCATTTGAGTTTGGCTTGGATTTTAAATGTGAGATTCATTTTTATATATTATATATCAATTTTATAATAAAATATGAGTGAAATGAGTTAGTAGAATATATAGTCTAACTATCATTTAGTTTTATAATTCTATCACTTTTTCTGAAAAGGTCAAACAATTTCTCCGAATCTAAGCTAATAAAAAATGTGACATTTATAGACAGACTACCTACGCAAAAGTTCATCAACAAAATTCTGAATATTACAAGTAGAAGTCCCACCACATCCCACAGCCTCCTTAGCCAATCACTTCAACTCACAAGCCTTCCTTCTCATCCCAACCCCGGGCTGGTCTCACCACGCCACCATGAGGCCCCTCTCCCCCGGGTCGAAGTCCCGGGGGAGCTTGTCGGCCTCGGACGCCCTGACCACCCACAGGAAGGGGCGGTTGGTGGCGGCAAGACCGTGCGCGAGCTCCTCCATCTGCGGCTTTCCGAGGGAGGCGACGCTGCCGAAGGAAACGTAGACGACGGAGGCGGGTTTTGAGAGTTGAGCCATTAGGTGATGCAGGGGTCGTGTTTCGGTTTGAACATGCATGTTGATGGTGGTGTGCTTGTTGTTGGTGTCGTCTTTGTGGTTTAGGAGGATGGTTGGGCCGATGGTCTTCATTGGCCATTTTCTGGTCATCCACTCTAATATCTGGTTTTGACATATAATAAGAATTAAAATGGTTTAAGAATTAGCACTAACTTATGAACAGCTTAGTTGGTAAGACGTTTTATGATCAGTTAATATATGTTTCCTTCGTCTAGTACTAATAGTATTGGTAGTGGACAATATGAGACTAATTTTTTGGATAAATCAAAACAGAAAGAAAAAATTGAATGATTGATTATGGGCGAATAAAGTTTTAATCTATTGTAGGAAAAAAAGAGTGATGAGTTCAGAACGTTTAGAACGTTAGATCATTGTTTAGTCATATGTGTATGCAAAGATTTCCTAGCTTTTTCTTATTGAATTGTATACTGAAAATTTGCCTGCATTGAATTGGCAACGTTCACATGCATGCAATATTCGATTAAATATTGGATATGATAATGAAACATGTGAGTTCAAAAAGATAACACATTCACAATATTCTTGAGGCAAATGGCAAAAAAACATGAAGTTCAATCAAATTTTAGTCTATTGTGCGACGCTAAAAATCCCCTGTAAAAATTATGAAATTTAATTTGTTATCCATCATCATATCAAGTTTGTGTAATAGGCATCCAAAAATTCTTATACCAATGAAGTAAACGATGTCGTCAACAATATATTATTAGACAAACGGATTGTTTCGCCGTGAGATACAAATATGATGTTTTCCCGGTTATTTTTTAAAGTTGTCTGGCAAACCAAAATTTGACCGAACTTTAATGTTTTTAAGGCAATATTAGGCCTATTTGTCATGAATCTGAACAAATTTTCAGATTCAAACCTGTCATACATATTAATGTTTTAAAGTTGCCTGGCAAACCAATATTTTTTTTTCAATTCAAACCTGTCATACTTATTAATTGAAGGAAAAATATGTATAATTCATACTTATTTGTTTGAATGGACTTGAGATTAATAATAAATATTTTCTTGAAAATGTTATTTACAATTGTTGGCTAAATTCTTTAGAAATATATTCGCTTCATTCACAAAACCTATATAAAAAAAGTGGTTTCCACCTTCCATTTCGGTCCGTCCTCAATAATTGTCACACTTCATTTTTACCATAAATGGTAAATAGGTCTCACATTCCATTAACTCAATTCACTCACATTTTATTATAAAACCTATATAAAAAAGTGGTTTCCACGTTCTACTAACTTTTTCAATCAATTTTTCTTAGTCCTGTCAAAGAGTGACAATTATTCAGGGACGAAGGAAGTAGGCTGAAAATGGAAAATACAACAAGTTTATTGGGACCGAGTGAGTTTCATCTCTCTATTATTCTATTTTTCTTTGTGCGGAAACAAATTCATCAATATTAGTAGCAGAAGTCCCACCTTGTTCCACAGCCTCATGAGCCAAACTCTTCCACTTAGAAGCATTTTTCTTGAGCTCAATCCCTTCATCTCCTTCAACAACTTGTTTAACCCGCATCGCGATCTCCTCTCTCGAAACGATTCCATCCTCGCCAGCTCTAACTCCGATCCCGAACCCCCATACGTCCTCGACAAACATAGCATTTGTTGGCTGATCATATTCCCGCGCCATGGCCACAAGAGGCACGCCGTGGCTCAGTGCCTCGAGAGTCGAGTTCCATCCACAGTGGCTCAGGAAGCACGCCACAGCGCTATGGGCCAGTACATGTGGCTGATGACACCACTCAACAACAAGGCCTTTCTCTAAATCAAGATTCTTTATCTTATCCATCTCAGAAGCTCTCACCACCCACAAAAATGGGCAGTTGCTCATTGCTAGGCCGTGGGCGAGCTCCTCCATCTGCTCCTTTTGGAGAGACGCTAAGCTTCCGAAAGAGACGTACACGACCGAGCCGCTCCCCTTGGCGTCGAGCCATTTTTGGCACGCTTCATCTTGTTTTGACTCAAACAGGTTGATGATGTGGTTCGAAACTGATCTCTTGCTTTTTTGGAGTAGCAAGTAAGTTGGTCCAACAGTCTTGACTGGCCATATCCTTGCCATCCAATCTAATACCTTCAATGACACATCAAATTTAGAGCATGAAGCATATACACTAATATTTTCACGGGGTAAAATGTCATGTAATTAGAAAATATGATCCAATTCTAATTAATATATAAATTTGAAAACAAAATACTTCGTACGTCCATAAAAAAATAGTCTTAAATATTATGTGACATGATTTCAACGCGCGACTGATAAATTACAGAATAAAGAGAAAAAATTATTCAAACAGTACTACTCCCTCCGTCCCAAATAGTTTGTCTCACTTTGACCAGGCACGAGCATAAGGGACCCAAAGTCAAAGATGGAGGGGCTTAAGCCCTCAATGAAATAATTTTTAAACTTTTTTTTTTAAAATTTAGTCAAGTTTAGTGTAAGTTATAGTGTAAAAGCCCTTACAAATTATCTAAATTACTCAAAAATATACATCAAAATAAAATTTAGAAATCTCAGCCCCTATCGATAATTATTTCTGTTTCCGCCTCTGGGCACGGGTTTTAAAATATGTAGTGAAATGTGAGTTGAAAAAGTTAGTGAAATGTGGATCCTACTTTTATATGTTAGTTTTATAATGAAATGAGAGTATGAATGAGTTTGAATATGAGGTTCACTACCAAAAATTGTAAAAAATGAAATGAGACAAACTAAGTGGGACGGACCGAAATAGAAAAATGACACAAACTATCTGGGACGTGGGGAGTATTAGTTAAAAATGGACCCTACACTTTTAATGTGTGGTGGGCACACATATAAAAGTTGTAAATAAGTAACGCATGAAGGCAATAAACTGTTAGAAATTTTTTGTAAATAGAATGGGAATAATTTTGTGGACAGATAAAAATTGAAAAACATGACTTTTCTTGGACGAGGTACAGCTAAATCACGAAATTTCAATTCTTTTCTTTGTTGTCTCATTCTTGTACAAAATGACATCATTTGGTGGTACTCGTAACAACGTTGTTACTTTTAAAGAAGCAATTTTTTTTCTCTTCCTCAACGTTTTTTTAGTATCACCAAACGACGTTGTTTCATACACACACGGATGTCGGATGAAATAGTAAAAAAAACCTAAAACTTCACAATTCAATACTCCGTTTTCAAATCTTATGAGACTGGCCAAAATATGACCAAACTACGTGATTCAACGTGCACACTAGATAAGCTTTGTGTCGCTGAAAAAAAAGCGAGTAGTACCTGAGATTCAAGCTTGTAAAATGAGTTGAAGAAGATCCAATCAGCTCTCTCAAGATTATCAAACTGATGAGCAACAAGATCCAAAGTAATCCTCGGTTCATCAAGATGTGCAAACAAAGGCAGATGATGCGGTCGAAGAGGAGGCAGCGCCGGCAAGTTCACAGTCGAGTCTTGATTGTGTGGAAACCTCAGCAACCCTTGTCCCAAATGGTAATAAACAGCGGTAACACTGCAAGGCTGAGTGAAAAATGTAGCCCCGAGCAAGCCTCGTTCGTGCGCGATATCAAGCACCCACGGCATTGCAGAGTCGTAGATCACGGCTTTAACCTGGCCGCACTCGTCCAAGAAGGCGGCCAGGCTGCGTGACAGATTGGCCTTGAGACGGGCTAGGTAGGCCTCGAGGGTCTCGGGCTGGGTGACTTGCTCGTGGCCATCGGAGAGGGGGTGGATGGTGATGGATGAGTGGTGGAATGTAGCGGTTTCGGATAGGGAAATGGTGGTGGTGAGGGTGACGCGTAGGCCGTGGAGGGCGAGGGACTCGGCAAAGGCGGCAGCCGGGTTGATGCGGCCTTGGGCTGGGTATGGGATCATCACCACCTCTGCATCCATTTCTTTGCTTTTCTTTGTTTCTTACTTTTGGATTTATGGAGGTGTGATGTGATGAACCAAGTCAAGAGTTAGGAATGTTTTGGTGGCCTATTATAGTTTAGTAGCAATCATAGGACTGCACCATCGTTGACCGTCCGTATAAGTATTGTTAATGGATTAAATGATATAGAGTCATGTGATTTTGGTGGCCTATTAAATATAGTCCAGTAGCAATCGTAGGACGGCACCATTGTTGACCGTCTGTATAAGTAGTGTTAATGACCTCAAGTTCCACTAACGCATTCCACTAACTTGAACTTGTTCAAACAAGAACAGAGGTGGGGCTAAAATCCCCGCCATCATCAAACACAATCTTAGAAACAAAATCCACAACATTAAGGTCGGAAGTCCCACCCTTCCCCACCGCCTCCGCCGCCATTTCCTTCCACCTCAGAGCATTCCTCCTAATCTCATCCCCTCCAACAACTCTCTCAATACACTTGGCAATCTCCTCCCTCCCAACAATCCCATCTCTGCCGCCGCATCGCGCCCCTGCCCCCCACACATCCTCCACAAGCTTCGCATTCGTGCACTGATCCACCCACTGCGCCATCGCCACGGCTTTGTGCGCCAGCACCTCGGGCTGGTGGCACCACTCGACAATTAGGCCCTTCCCGGCCGCGGTGTTGGCGAAGTCGGAAGGGAGCTTGTCGAGTTCGGTGGATCGGACAAGCCATAGGAAGTGGCGGCCCGTGGCTAGAAGGGCGTGGCCGTGTTCCGCCATTTGCTCTTTTTTAAGAGAGGCGATGCTTCCGAAGGAGACGTAGACGACGGACTTGAGGTCTCTCGACTCGAGCCACTCTCGGTAGGCGTCGCCCTTCGGCTCGAACATGCTGATGTTGTGCTTCTTGGCTTCACCGAGTAGTAGGAACGTCAGTCCGATTGTCGTGATTGCCCATTGGCTTCTCATCCACTCGAGTATCTGTTTATTGAAAATATAATGGATTTTAATTAATGTGTTTACTTTTACTGAAAATGAAATGACTCTACTATTATGAAACGTATCAAAATGGAAAAATGACTTTACTATTATGCAACGGAAGGTGTACAAAGTATTTACTATCCACGTCGAAATAAAGTGGAACTTTATATTTCGGACTAATGGAGTACTCCATTTCTTAGAGAATTCTTTTAGAGTGTAAGAACTAATTTATTTAATTATTCGACAAAATCAAAGATATCATAGCTTCCTCTGAATTATAAACCGAAAATTGTTCATGTATCAAATTAACATACATGAGTATACTAAAACTAGTTGATTCATATGTAAGATTCGATCAAATCATGGAATCAAATAACGCTACAGGTGCATTTTTCCAACATGTTATGAATCTAGATTATATATTCTTGTACTCCCTCCGTCCTTGAAAATTTGTCATTTATTTTCATTTTCGTCAGTCCCTCAAAATTTATCATCTTTCACTTTTACTTTTTTTTTTATGGTGGATCTCACATTCCTAACTCATTTTTGTTGGATATTTAACACACAAAATATAAGAACACTCAACAAAGATGAAATATGGAGGATAAATATTTATAGGCTTCTCACAAAAGGATTACAAAATACACAACAAAAGTGCTTCAGCACTACAAAGCTTTCTTCTCTCTTTCTCTCTTGAGCTACGACTCTTTTCTCTCCAACTCACTCATTTTTTCTTTCTTGATTGATTTTACAATGAACTACAACTACCTATTTATAGATTTCAAAGATAATAAAGTAGTCAACTATGTATGGCTAACTATTATACACATACATGCTACGTCACCTCCTCATAATCATTCTAAGAGACAATTTACTTAGCCATGAAGAGATTAAAGATTGATAACTCATCCCACCGCCATGTGACGTAGAGAGATTGTGGCCTTCTCTTAAGCCATGAAGAAACAAAATTTCATCCACATATGATAAGTAGGTGATGCACCTACTTCATCACTTCCACCGAGCCTTTTCTTAATATTGAAGTAATTGAGTTTAATAATTCAACATCCTCCCTTAAGCTCAATTCTTCAATGTCTTCATGCCGAGCATAAATTTCAATCTTCTAAACACATCCTGCTTTAGTGGCTTCGTAAATATGTCTGCAATTTGATCCTGGGACTTGCAGTACACTAACTCCACATCATTTTGGTTCACGTGCTCCCGAATAAAATGATAACGAGTGTCAATATGCTTACTTCTTTCGTGGAACACCGGATTTTTCGCAAGTGCTATTGCAGACTTATTATCAACAAATATCTCTGTCGGGCCTTGTTGCGCGAATCCCAGAAAACTTAGTAAATTTCTCAACCAAATGCAATGGCACACCGTTGAACTTGCTGCAACATACTCAGCTTCACATGTTGAGAGTGTCACTATAGCTTGCTTCTTTGATGACCAGGTAAAGACGGCATCTCCAATATAAAAACAGTAGCCGGTAGTGCTCTTTCTTTCATCTAAGTCTCTTCCCCAATCGCTATCCGAATAACCAATGAGCTTAACTTCTTGATTAGAGGGATAAAGTATACCTTCATTCAGCGTACCTTTAATATAGCGCAAAATCCTCTTGGCCGCATTCAAATGAGACTGTGACGGCGTTTCCATGTACCTGCTAATTAGTCCAACTCCATAGAGAATATCGGGCCTAGTGCACGTTAGATATCGTAGACTTCCAACCAGGCTTTTGAAGTAAGTTGGATCTACCTCTGCTTCACCATCATGCTTCCTCAATTCTTGACCAATCTCCACGGGAGTATTAACGGGATTGCAAGACTCCATTTTGAACTTCTCCAAGATTTGTTTTGCAAATGAACTTTGAGAGATAAATATCCCATCTTCCTTTTGCACTACCTCAATTCCCAGAAAATGTGCCATCAAGCCAATGTCCGTCATCTCGAACTCCTTGATCATGCTCTTCTTGAATTTATGAAACATTGCTTCACAATTTCCAGTAAAAACTAGATCATCAACATATAGGCAAACAAACAACATGTTACCTTTAGCATCTTTCTTCAAGTATAGAGCATGTTCATATGGGCACTTCTCAAAACCATTCCTCAGAAAATATTCATTGATTCTGGAATTCCAGGCGCGAGGTGCTTGCTTGAGCCCGTACAAAGCTTTCTTCAATCTGTAGACTTTATTTTCGGCTCCTCGTTTCACATAACCTTCAGGTTGCTCCACGTAAATTTCTTCTTCAAGAAAGCCATTTAGAAATGCAGACTTCACATCAAGCTGATAGATCTTCCAATTGTGTTGAGCGGCTAGTGAGATAAACATTCTGATCGTCTCAAGACGAGCAACGGGAGCAAATACTTCACTATAATCGATTCCAGCCTTCTGCTTGTATCCTTTCGCCACCAACCTCGCCTTGTACCTTTGCACTTCACCGTTGGCATTTTTCTTTGTTTTGAACACCCATTTCACACCAATTGCTTTTCGGCCTTCTGGCAATGTCGTCAACGACCAAGTATCGTTTTTCTCAATCGCATTGATTTCCTCGTCCATTGCAATCTTCCATTTCCTATCTTGCGCAGCATCTGCATAAGCAACTGGATCAGCATCCATAAAAAAACAAATAAGATTCACATTTTCCTCTCCAGCTCCATCAACTTCTTCAGTAGCTTCATATATATCATTCAGATTGCGCATTCTTCTTGGCCTTCCGACTGGACCTTGAGATGATGTTGGTGAATCTGGCTCTTCTACTTCACGTGCTTCTTCTTGCTGATCAGGTACAATATCCGACGAGCTTGCAGCTTTCTTATCCTCCCAGCTCCATGTTTGATCTTCTTCAAACACCACATCGCGACTTATGATCACCTTCTTCGTGAGTGGGTTATACAATTTGTAACCCATTACTCGATCTCCATATCCCACGAAGATACACTTTTCACCTTTGTCATCAAGCTTGATTCTTCGAGCTTCAGGAATTTTGGCATAAGCAATACAGCCAAAAACTCTCAAGTGCGCAATACTGGGCTTGAACGAACTCCATGCTTCTTCAGGCGTCATGTTGCGAACACTTTTGGTTGGACATCGATTCAAGAGATACACTGCTGTTGCGACAGCTTCAGCCCAGAATTCTCGAGGTAAGTCTTTCCCTTTCATCATACTTCTCGCCATATCAAGAATTGTTCGGTTCTTCCTTTCAGCAACACCATTCAGTTGAGGAGTATATGGAGGTGTGAGCTGGTGAACGATTCCATGCTCCTTGCAGAACTTTTCGAACAAATCGGATGTAAACTCACCACCTTGGTCGGATCTGAGAACTTTAATATAGTGCCCACTCTGTCTTTCAACAAGAATTTTGAACTCTTTGAAAATATCAAACACCTCAGATTTTCTTTTCAAGAAATATACCCAAGTCTTTCTGGAATAATCATCAATGAAAGTCAAAAAATACTGATTACCTCCATTAGAAACAGGCTTCAGAGGACCGCATACGTCTGTATGAACGATCTCCAACGGGCGTGATGCTCTCCATCTCATTTCTTTAGAGAAGCTTGGCCTATGATGTTTGCCAAGTATGCAACCTTCGCAAACTTCTTCAGGATGATCAATATGCGGCAAACCTTTCACCATATTCTTTGTGGAAAGAAGCTTTAAACCACCAAAATTTAGATGTCCAAGACGCAAATGCCATAACCACGATTCATCTTTAACAATGGAATTCATGCACTTCAACATATCATGTTTCATATTCAATGCAAATAATCTATTTTTGGACATCTTCACACAGGCAACCAAATTACCACGAGCATCATTGATAGTAAGGCGGGAATTCTTGATACTAACATCAAATCCTTTCTCCAGCAATTGACCAAGACTCAAAATATTACTTTTCATGGCAGGCACATAATAGACGTCATATATAAAACCATGATTTCCATTCTTCAGCTTAATCAGGATGTTACCTTTTCCTTGAACAGCAACTTTTGAGGAATCTCCAAAGGTCACGTCCCCATAAGATGTCTCTTTCAGCTCCACGAAGAGTTCTTTATTCCCGCACATGTGATTGCTTGCTCCAGTGTCCAAGTACCACATGCTGCACTGATCACCTTCAAGTCCTTTGTGAATAAAAAGAGAGGTTGAAGTTACCTGCTCATTATCATCTCCACCATCGGCATAATTGACTTGTTGATTGGTCCTGGTATTTTCGGCTATTGGACACTCATAACTGTAATGCCCGAATTCGTGACAAGTATAGCACTCGACATTTGCTTTATCAAACCCTTGTCGATTGTAGGATTGAGAATAACCGCCTCTATACTGACCTCTTCCTCGTCCTCGTTGTCCATAAGAATTTCGACCTCTGCCTCGATAGGTGAAATTCTGTCGTCCTCCCTTGTTTTGATAATTCTGGCCTCGTCCTCCTTGGTTATGGTAATTCTGTCCACGTCCTCCTTCATACTGGTAATTCTGGCCGCGTCCTCCTCGACCACGATAACCTCGACCTCGGCCTCGGTCGGTTGTATCCACCATGTGATGTCCCAGGCGCAGACTTCTTATCTTCTTGGATTGACATCTTCGCTTGTAGCATATGCTCAAGTGATGGAGTGGTCTTTTTCTTCATGCGTTGCTCGTGGACTTCCAAGCTGCTCTGCAACTGGTCGATAGACATGGTGTTGAGATCTTTTGATTCTTCGATAGCAGCAACGACGTGCTCAAATTTCGACGTCAAGGAACGAAGAATTTTCTCAATGACACGAACATCTTCAATGTTCTCCCCTTGCCTTTTCATTTGATTCACAATAACTAATGTTCTTGTGAAATAGTCTGAAATGCTCTCCGTTTCAGACATGGCCAAACTTTCGAACTCGCCACGTAGGATCTGCAGTCGAACTCGTATCGCCTTATCAACGCCGGTGAAAGCATTCTTCAGAATCTCCCAGGCTTGTTTTGACGTGGTGGCTGCACTTACTTTCTCAAACGTGGTTTCATCAATACCTTGATAGATATTGAATAATGCCTTCTTGTCTCGTTTCCTAGCGTCTCTGAGGGCGTTCCTCTGGTTGTTCGTCAGGGCATCTTCGGCTTCTTGGGAAGCAGGTTCGGTGTAGCCGTCTTGAACAATATCCCACAACTCTTGTGATTGCAACAAGACTCGCATCTGAATACTCCAATTTCCATAATTGTGTTTCTCCAATTTAGGAATCTGAGGTTGAACCATGTTCAACGTTGCCGCCATAGGTAGGATCGAGTGGCTCTAGATACCAGATTTGTTGGATATTTGACACACAAAATATAGGAACACTCAACAAAGATGAAATATGGAGGATAAATATTTATAGGCTTCTCACAAAAGGATTACAAAATACAATCAAAGTGCTTCAGCACTACAAAGCTTTCTTCTCTCTTTCTCACTTGAGCTACGGCTCTTTTCTCTCCAACTCACTCACTTTTTCTTTCTTGATTGATTTTATAATGAACTACAACTACCTATTTATAGATTTCAAAGATAATAAAGTAGTCAACTATGTATGGCTAACTATTATACACATACATGCTACGTCACCTCCTCATAATCATTCTAAGAGACAATTTACTTAGCCATGAAGAGATTAAAGATTGATAACTCATCCCACCGCCATGTGACGTAGAGAGATTGTGGCCTTCTCTTAAGCCATGAAGAAACAAAATTTCATCCACATATGATAAGTAGGTGATGCACCTACTTCATCACTTCCACCGAGCCTTTTCTTAATATTGAAGTAATTGAGTTTAATAATTCAACACGGATTATGCATAATTTGTATGAGAGTGTTGCCTCAAATTTATACAATGCGCCTCTGGAAATTTTTCGTGTGAAAGAATTGCTATTGAAGCCAAAGCCTATTGAATGTGCTTATTGTCACAAAACTGGGTACCATCTTCTGAAGTGCTGCATATTTCGTGTCAAGGGATCAAACATGTATATGGTCAGTGATGACTTGACTGTTTCCCCGTTGGGGTTGAGCTCGGGTCTTTCGGTTATCAATGAGCTGAAGATCCCCGTGTCTGATACAGAAGAAGTAGAGCTGCAACTTGAGTCGGAAGAGGTAAGATTGGTCATGTTTGGATAATGCAGCTGTTGAAATAATTATACATCATGTATAGTATACAAACATCTTCTTGTTGCTGCAGGGTTTAAGCCTACTGCAAGCCGCACTCAAGTCGACCACTGCCTTGACAGATGGCCTCAAGCCCTTCTTGAAGAAAAACAGGAAACGGAGAGCAACTGATTGATTAAATCATTTGATCTTGGCCAGAGTGCTCAATATGATCCGTGCGTCCCATCTGCAAACATATGATTTTGATGGTATTTTATGTAGCATGTCCTTTTTATGTACAATACAAATCATTTTGATGCAGACCTCTCTCAAAATAATTTGAGGTGTCTATTTACTCCCAAGAATGAAACGATGTAGAATGAAAAAAGTATGCAGATTGAGAAAGGAAAGAGATAAGTAGGATTATCTGAAGGACACATACTTATAATTAATCTAAGTTTGACATATACATATAATTATCTAAAGGACCGTATCCGTTTGACTCTCATTTTACAATCCGGGAAAGGATCCTTACTACATGAATCCTAACACGAAATATGTCAATTGATAATATATATAGTCCACATCAATAAAAGCTACTCTCTCCGTTTCTTCATAGTTGAGTCATTTTATCATTTCAGGAAGTTTCTTCATAGTTGAGTCGTTTCCTTATATGATAACTTTTTCCTCTTTCTTCTACTTTATACTTTATTCTCTCTACCTTTTCCTCTCTTTTACTTTTTTATCTATTTATTTAACACACTCAACATTCATTTCTAAAACTCCGTGCCGAAAAGTTCCGCCTCAACTATGAAGAAACGGAAGGAGTACATAAAATATTTAACCCATTTAACTCTTGATCTATGTAAGAAAAAAGTTGTTAATTCAAAAAGCAAAAGTCCGCATGGTTCTGATAATTGACGATTACCCTTAAATCCATATGAAAATCAAAATTCCACGCGATAATATAAAATTGACAATTATGCATGAACCTCCAACTTGGATTATTTCCAGATTTTGAATAAGTTGGGGTATATTGCAAGAATTTATATAGTATTTAGTGTCAAACTATACTAACTCCATCTTAATTATTTGAGTTATCTAATTTAAACATGCATTAAACACCTGGTCGCTTCGGCCTACTTCAATAAGACATTGAAAAAGTTTGCACACATTTTAAAATCAATTAAGATTTTCAATTTTAATCACTATATTTTGCTAATTAGGAACTGTAATGGTGATTAATGCAAAACCGACTGTTCAATTTTCAACAAACAAATATAAATCGAAATGAAAGCAATTGCATGCTTGCAATTCCCTATAAGCAGATAATTAATGAACCCTATTTAATTATTCTTGTAAAATTTAAACTTATAAATCCAGCATCAAAACAGCAAATCTAAACCCCAATCAATCAATCACAACACACATTTCATCTTCTCTATCTCATCACAATGTCTCTGTCTCTGAAAGTTATGATCAACAAAGAGAGAACAAAAGTATTATTTGCAGAATCAAACAGTGATTTCATCAACGTTCTGCTAAGCTTCCTCACGATTCCCTTAGGAAAACTCGTCACAGTTCTCCAAAAACACAACGAATCAGCCGCCATCGGAAGCTTAACCACTCTCTACAAAGGCTTGTCCGAACTCGACACCGCCCACTTCTCCACCCGAGGCGCTAAGGAAATGCTGCTGAATCCACGGAGTTCTTTTCAACCCGAATGCCGTAAACTAGCGCTTGATGTTGCTGGCATCGGGCTTCTGCAACACTTCCTCTGTGAAGACGTAAATTGCAACGGTGCTGATGGTCGTCTTAATATCAGCTTATATCCTGATGTAGCAAAGTGTGTTAAGTGTGGGAGACCATTGAACAGAGGAATAATCTTTGGAGAATGTATGGACCAAGGTGGAGCTTTTGTAATAAGTCCCTTGTTTTTCATCATCTCTGATGATCTCAGGGTTGCGCCCATTGTGACTGGAAATTTTGAAGCTCTTACTGATTTTGGGATTAGTGAGACTCAAGGGGCTGAGGTGAAGAGTTTGTGTCTAGGTTTTCATGAGGTAAGTCACAAGTTTAATCCTTTTAATATGATGCTAGGTATTTTTCCTACTTCATTTAATGGAAATAGTTAGTAGCTCTTTTAAAATTATTTTGGTAAACAAAGGGAGAATGTACTCAATGAGTTAGGTTAAGGGTGTTTGTTATATGTTGGTTGTCTAGAATAGGAAATCCAAATAAGATCAGTCATTTCAAATTTTAGTCTAAATAAATTCTTACCAAGTTGAAGTTAGGGATGTGGGGTTTAGCACATACACAAAAATAGTCTATTTAAACAAAAAAATAGCTAGAATTTTGATCTTTGGAAACTATTTATTTAGTACTTGACTTATATGCAAAATATCTGGTTTTTGTGTAATTCCTTTAGATCCTCGAGCTGCTCAAGTTGTCATTAACATCCGCAACACCATTAACGGATATGATATTAAAGAAGAACACTGTGGAAAACATACAATATGGGATTCGGTTGAGTCATGTTCATCAAGCTGCTGCTGCTACAGAGTCTAACAAAATTGTTTCGAGAGCGTTCTTGCATAAATCAACGAATAAATTCTTGTTTGCAGAATCTAGTGATGAGCTTGTAGAGCTTCTTTTGAGCTTCCTCACTGTTCCTTTAGGTGGAGTTGAGTTCCTCTTGGGCAGCAGCGCTCCCTTAAAATGTATCGACAATTTGTACAAAAGCGTATTATATGGGATCGATGAGATGTATTTCTCAACTTCAGACACTAAAAATAGGCTGATAAATCCGAAGCTACCTCATGGTTATCTTTCCAAAAATCAGCAGCTTCTACCTCTCAGTGAAGGAGGCCGTCCAAAACTGTATTGGAAAGAAAGATGGATTCCGTATAATCCTGCTGGCGATGGGAGTCATTCGCATACTTGTTATAAGAAATTGAACAAGATTGAATTTGGCATGAAAAAAACAATGTGTTTTGTAAGCGATGATTTAACCATTAGTCCTAGTTTGGCATCAAGAATTTCCATTCTCAATGATGCTGGAATTCCTCTATCAGATGTCAAAGAAGCTGAGTTCCACATTGGACACAATGAGGTAAAAATTCTTACTTCATACCTTCAAAAGTTTATAAAACTTCCTTAATCTTTTGAAATTTTAAATGAGTGAGTATAATTTTACATGCTGCATTGGTGTTGGTTGTTTGTTAGTGCAGGCATTAGGTATATTGAAGGCTTCTCTTATATCAAAAACAGCTTTGACTGATGGCCTAATCAAACCCAAAAGCTGTCTTAGCTGATGGCCTCATCAATCCAATTCTGAAAGAGCCTAAGAAAGAACCAAAGACAGAACATTGAGTTTCCTTGTGTATAGAATTGTTTTGTTCTTGTTGGTTGTCTCTTTATCCTTTTTCGGATTCGTTCCAACCCTGAAACCAAGAATCTCGTCTTTACTATTGCGCGTTTCAGTTCTCTTCGTATTTGGTTTCGTTTTGGTTTCACCAACTCCCCGCCAACCAAAAACCCTAATTTGAACTATTTCGAACCTCATTTGTTTGTTTCAGTATGCAACAGTTTTCTCTTTTATGGAAGGGAAACATTATCCATTATGTTGCGTTTCATCATAAAAATTACTACTTCTGTCTCTGAAAATTTGATACAGTTTACTATTTCGGTCCGTCCCTGAAAATTTGATACACTTCACTTTTACCATTTTTGGTAGTGGACCCCATATTCCACTAACTCATTCCTACTCACATTTTATTATAAAACTAATACTTTAAAAGTAGGACCCACATCCCACCAACTTTTTCAACTTACTTTGCATTACATTTCTTAAAACCCGTGTCGGGTCAAAGTGTAGCAAATTTTGGGGACGGAGGTAGTAGTACGTAGGGCTATTTTGGTAGAGCTACTTGGGAGGCAACATTGGTCTCAAATATCAAATGGCATTATCGATAAGTAATTTGCAACTTCCAAAATAAAATATATAGGCTGATTAATCCCAATCTAGCTCAAGTTTATGTTTTTGTTTCATTCAATTTTAAAAATATAAAATTTTCGTTTCAAAGAAAAAAAACGAATTACTATAACTATATGCATTGTCGATAAGTGATTTGCAACTTCCAAAAAAATATTTTAATAGATGCATTAATATAACAATAAAATATTAAACCTAAAAGAGTAGTATCGGACTTCCACCTCCAGTTCCACCACTCTTAACCCTAAATCACTCGTTTCTCTCCACGCCTCCACCTCCATCCATCCACGCCGTCGCCGGTCATCCCTTCATGCCGTCAGCAGTCAGCTCCACCTTTACGGTATTTATTTTTATGTATTAGGGCTCAGATTGTATGCTTTTGATTGATTGATCAGATTTAGTAATTTATTTATGTTTTTTAGTGTCAGTGTGCAAAAATCAAAATTATAATTTTTTGAGTATATGTTCAGCAAAAATCAAAATTAAATGTATTTCTTCACAGCTTGTAATTGTATGTTCAAATTGTGAAGGTATAATATTCATAAATCTATTGGGATGTAATCATGGTTTGATACTCAGTCTTTGATTCATTTGTAGTGTGATCCCAAGGACTAAAGACCTGCTAGAGATGGACAACAACTTGTACAACCAAGAAGCTGTTAATGAACCGGCTGATGTTGCTTCCCAGTCGATTAATTTGGTCGATTTGGCTGCTAGGGATAATACAGTTCATAACAACAGCCCAGATGATCATGTTGAGAGCAGTGGGCAAAGTGGTAGCAGGGCTAATGGAGCTTCAGCTAGTAGTGGTAAAAAAGGAATGATGGAACTTCTAGGGAGGATGATCGATTTGGGGGAGGCCAAGAAGCAGGTGCTGTTCTCGCTGCCCTTGGTTCTCACCAACGCCGCCTATTACTTCATCCCTCTCGTCTCCGTCATGTTCGCTGGCCACCTCGGTGAACATGAACTCACTTCCGCCAATCTCGCCAATTCCTGGGCTGCCGTCACCGGTTTGTCTCTCATGGTTATATCCCCTTCCCTCTCACTCTCAATGTGTTGTGTTTTGTTTTGTCCTCTTACATGCCTTAAATCTGTATAGTTTGCCACCCCCTGAAGTGCCCCTGGGGTGGAGTGCCCCTGGCCCGACGCTATGATATTTTTCTGTTTTAGGCCTTAATATTTATATTGGGCCTAGCCGGTCGTCTGTGTGCCTATTTATATAGGAGTAGGGCACAAAACTCTGAATCTGAAAACAATCTGAATAACATATGTTCTCCATTTTTGCCTGTGGACGTAGCCAACACAACGTTGGTGAACCACGTAAATTCTGTGTCTCTTTACGTTTCTATGTGTTTCGATTACACAATTGTTCTATTCTGTCACAACATATACGACTCTATCGCAATCTAATAACTCATTTTGTTCAACTATGTCAATTTTAAATGATTTTCTATAAACCTCAGCTTTACTAATCATTTCCTAAAAATTGGTGTAGGTTGGGTTGAGTGGTGCCCTTGAAACATTATGTGGGCAAGCATTTGGAGCAAAAAAGCACAGGATAATGGGAGTGTATCTACAGACTTCTTGCATTATATCTATTATATGCAGTCTCCTTGTGTCGGGTCTGTGGTTCTATTCCGACACTATCCTCATTTCATTACATCAGAAGCCTCATATAGCAAACTCAGCCGGTGTGTATCTCAAGTATTTGGTACCGGGGCTGTTTGCTTACGGATTATTGCAAAATATGCTTAGGTTTCTTCAGTCACAGTCAGTTGTTATGCCACTCGTTGTATGCTCGTTAGTCCCTCTTGCCCTCCACATCGGTGTTGCCTATGCCTTGGTTAATTGGTCCAGCCTCGGATACAGTGGAGCCCCCGTGGCAGCTTCCATATCTTTGTGGGTCTCGGCCTTGATGCTAGCCTCGTACGTGGTTAGGGCGAAGAAATTCAAAAACACATGGAATGGATTTACTTGGGAGTCTTTAAGGCATATATGGCCAACCTTGAAGCTTGCTGTGCCTTCTGCAGGAATGGTGTGGTGAGTGATTTCATTGTAGTGATTTTGTAGCTTAGATTGCTTATTTGTCATAATGTTTGATGATACTATCATGCTCTTGAAATCAGTCTGGAATATTGGGCTTTCGAGATTCTCGTTTTATTGGCTGGATTGATGCCAAACTCGGAGGTCTCTACTTCCCTCATAGCGATGTGGTAAGTAGTATGATAATGATACTATGCGTCCACTTGGTTTTATGTCGTAATTTCAAGGTCGATACTTATGACTATGTATTCATCAGTGTGAACACGGAATCAATTGCGTACATGATTGCTTATGGCATGAGTGCAGCGGTTAGGTGAGAATAAACAATTGCGTGCACGATTGCTTATTGGATACGCACGCGATTGCTGAACTCGGTTGGTCTGCTTTTGCAGCACGAGGGTGTCTAACGAGTTGGGTGCTGGACGGCCTGATCGAGCCAGGCAAGCCATGCACGTCACACTTAAGCTCGCCGCTATCCCTGCGCTAGCTGTAGTTTTGGCGCTGTCTCTGGGCCATAACCTCTGGGCCAGCGCCTTCACAAGCAGCCCGGTGATAATCGATGCGTTTGCCTCAATGACGCCCTTCCTCGTCGTGTCCATATTGTGTGATTTTGTGCAGGGAGCATTATCAGGTTGTGTGTTGTGATTCACAGCTAATGTAGTGATGTTGAGGAATCCAATTAGATTGAAACACGGTTGGTTTTCGAGTGCAGGGGTAGCAAGGGGATGTGGTTGGCAGCATTTTGTTGTGTATATCAACTTGGGAGGATTCTACTGCATTGGAATGCTTGTTGCTGCTTTGCTTGCATTCAAGACTACACTCCATGCCAAGGTAGGTACATGAGTTTTTGTCATTACTACAAATTGAAAGTAAAATCTGTTTTGTTTGGCACAGGGATTATGGATTGGGTTGATATGTGGTGTGAGTTCCCAAACAATTGGCCTTATTCTGCTGTCCAAGTTTACAAAGTGGAAGAAGATAGAGATGGATCAAGATACATCTCTCAACGCCGATGCATGATCTAGTCAATTCAATCTGAAAATAAATGGCCAAAATCACTTTTCATGCCATTTCAACTAGTTGTAACAATATCAGAGTGTACTGATGTCAACTAGGTGTGTAAATAATGTTGATCAGGGATATTAATGGAAATTGTAATTTTTTAGTTATGTCTCACTTTAAAAAAAATACTCCGTCTGTCCTTTAAAAATAGAAACTTTTTACTTTTTGGTCCGCCCTATAAAAGTAGAAAGTTTCTATACAAGAAAATTTCTTTCTCTCTAAAGAGGCGGGACTGATGATTTAACCATGAGTCCTAGTTTGGCTTCAAAAATTTCGATTCTAAATGATGCTGGAAATCTTCTATCAGATCTCAAAGAAACTGAATTCCACATTGGATCCAATGAGATAAAAATTCTTACGACTAATATTATTTTAAAAATTTTGTACTAACATGCAGCTATTTAGGTCTCTGATTACAATGGACATGTTAACAAGTTCTAGTTTCATTTTCCAATGAAATTTCTTGTTCCTTGTGAAATTTCAATATGGGAAAATAATATTCATATATCAATGTGAAAGTTCTTAATGCAAACATTGAATGTTAAAATTTCATCCCTCTCGAGTAAATGGAAGTTAAAATCAGTTGCATGTTTGTGCTTCCCAACCTTTCCTCTTCTCTATGAAAGTTATGGTAATTAAGCATTAACTTTAAAATGCTGAAAGGTAACCTTCACCGTCTAGGGGTCAAATCTAGTACTACCTCCGTCCCCCAAAATTTGCTACTCTTTGACCCGACACGGGTTTTAAGAAATGTAATGAAAAGTGAGTTGAAAAAGTTGGTGGGATGTGGGTCCTACTTTTAAAGTATTAGTTTTATAATAAAATGTGAGTAGGAATGAGTTAGTGGAATATGTGGTCCACTACCAAAAATGATAAAAGTGAAGTGTATCAAATTTTCAGGGACGGACCGAAATGATAATATGTATCAAATTTTTAGGGACAGAGGTAGTAATTTATTTTGAAAGTAAATGAAAAATGGAATGGAATTCGGTGGGACAAGAGACTGTTGGCTAATTTCCATGCCCTTATAAATACATACTACTTGCATGGCTGCATCAAAACTACTCATCAAGTTTATTTTTTTCTCTTACAAGATATATCTACATATTGAGAAATAAGGTAATTCTCGACCAACTCATCTCTTGTTTATTCTTTTTAGTTTTTAGTATTCCGTCTTCCTTTCCTTTTTCTCTTTTCTTGCTTTTTAGTTTGATTAATTGGAAAACGAGAAGTTGATAATGTATGATTTCAAATGCCACAACTGTTACTAATTTGTTTTGTTAGACTTCGAAAACTTAATATATGCAGTCCCTTCAAAGATTGTTTGGCCTAATAAAAAGATCTCACTGTTACAGAAACGGGATGTCTGAACTGAAGTTCTGTATCAAAGTTGTGATAAATAAAGAGAAGACAAAGGTACTATTTGCAGAAGCCAGTGGTCATTTTGTAGATGTGTTGTTAAGCCTTCTACTTCTGCCATTATTAACGATTATTGAAGTCCTGGAGAAGCAGTACTGCGGATGCATTGTACAGCCTGTTATTGGAAGCTTGACCACTCTCTATAGAAGTGCAGAAAATCTTCATATTGACCATTTCCATGGAGATTATGCTAAGAAAAGACTGATCAATTCTTCAACACTTTATGAAAAAGAATTGTATAGTTTGAGACTTAATCATGGTACTCAGCCCAACAGTTTTAGTTCCGAGCAATCATATACGGGAGTTTTCAGTAGTTGTGCATCTTCTTTCATAATCACCGATGATCTTTGTATGTTTCCTATTGAGGAACGCTCCATCGTTGAAACTCTCAGCACTCTTGGAATTGCTATGGAAGATATGGATTTCATGGAGACAAGAAATGTGTGGTTTGGATTGAATGAGGTGATTCATTATACATTTGATCTTTCTTTGAAAAGACCACCTCTCAATTATTGATAGTATTATCTTTTTATTGTTTTGGTCAGATAATAGGTTTATTGAAGGAATCATTGATTTGCTCGAATCCGTTCACTTCCCTCATTTTTCCAGATAGACGGATGGTTTTATTAGCAGCAGAGCGGCATGTTTTGTTACATCAGAGCCCCACTCTTGTGATCCCAGAGAATATGATCTTGAAAGCCATCCTTCAAAAATCTACAAACAAGCTGTTGTTTGCTCAGGCAAATTTTAGTTTTGTGGATTTTCTTTTTTCAATAATGGGAATGTCTTTAGAAAGATTTGACTTGCGTGTATATGGTACGTGATGACTTGCGTGTTTCACCGTTGGAGGTAACATCAGGTGTTTCTCTTATCAAAGAGTTGAAGATCTCTTTGTCTGATGTAAAAGAAGTAAAGCTGCAAATTGGGGTGGAAGAGGTAAGTTGCAAATACACATCTTGTATTAGTATTTTACTTTCATGAATATAGTATCCAAAACACGTTGTCGTTGGTGCAGGGTTTAAGCATACTGAAAGCGGCTCTTACATCAACCACTGCTTTGACAGATGGCCTCATCAAGCCCTTCTTGAGTAAACAAGAAATAGACATCAAACCCTTCTTGAAACAAGAAATGGAGTAGCAGTTGGAGTTGAAGACATAATTGATTAAAGCTTTAATTAGATCATTTGTCTTAATGTGATTTTTGGTGTTGGGTTTTTAGCAGAACTTTTTTATGCTTTATTTTTATAAATCTTGTTCAAAACATTTGATTTTGATGGATTTTTAATGTAACCTTATCATGATTATGAAAACATGCAAAAAATTTGTGTTCAGTTTAATATATATACATATTTTCTAATTTAATTTGTACTAACATTATGTAGTTTTTTTTTGTTTATTTCAATTATATAATGACTAAAAAAACTGCTAAGGACACTTTTTAATGTAATTAAAGACACTAATTTTGTTTCAATTATAAACTACATATTCAAGTGTTTCTTTGAGAATTTATGTTGATAGTCGTTCTTGCATGACATTAATATTTGTGAAAAATTGTGTCCATGCAAAAAATCAAAAGTTCGGGTTGTTGTTTTGAATTGACGATTACTCTTGATAGTGCAAAATCTATGTGAAAACCAAAAGTCCACTCTATAATCTGAATTTAATGATTATATATGCGTGAACCATCAACTTGATTTATGTTCAGATTCTAAATCAGTAGAGACATTTTGCAAGAATTTAGATATTTATGTAAAAAATAATACACTCATGTTATTTGAATATCTACCACTACGTACCTAGTGAATCCTATCCTACAAATAAGCTATGGAAAAAGTTTGCACATAATTTAACACATTTCTTAAATATTTAAATCAAGAATTTTCATATTATTCACTAAATTTTGTTATTAGCAACGGCAATGTTGATTAATATTTAATGCAAAGTACAAATACAGGCGGTTTAATATTCATAAGTCGCGAGTAAATGGAAATTAAAGCAATTGCATTGGTTGCGATTCCCATTGCCACCTCTGTGAAAGTTGTGCTAATTAAGCAGATAAAATTGTAAAATTGTATAATTGCAAGAGGGGGTGGAATTTGGTGGGACAAGAGACTCTTGGTTAATTTCCATGCCCTTATATGTCCAAACTATTTTCAACGTTTCATCAAATCTACAAATTAAACATAAACTCCAATTAATCACCACACACATATTTCATCTTCTCTCAAGTCTCAACACAATGTCTCTGTCTCTGAAAGTTATGATCAACAAGGAGAAAACAAAAGTACTATTTGCAGAAGCCAACAGCGATTTCGTCAACGTACTGCTAAGCTTCCTCACCCTCCCATTAGGAAAACTCGTCACAGTTCTCCAAAACACACCGGATCAGAAGAGGCAGCCGCCATCGGGAGCTTAAGCACTCTCTACAAAGGCTTGTCCGAACTCGACACCGCCCACTTCTCTACACGAGGCGCTAAGGAAATGCTGCTGAATCCACGGAGTTATTTATATGAAATATGCCGTTTTCTAGCGGTTGATGTTGCAGGCACCGGGACCCTGCCATGCTTCCTTTGTCGATACGAAAATTGCACTTATAAAGCTTTTGTTAATATCAGCATGTATTCCAATATAGCTAAGTGTGAGTGTAGGAACTGGTTGAACAGAGAAACACGCGTCGGAGTATGTTGGAACTACAAAGGTGGAGCTTTTGTAGAAAGTCCTTGGTTTTCATCATCACCGATGATCTTAGGGTTGCGCCTATTGTCACCAGAGATTTTTATATTCTTACCGATTTTGGGATTACAGACACTCAAGGTGCTGAGATGATGACTTTGAAACTAGGCATTGATGAGGTAAGTCTGATTGCCGTTAAATATCTCATTTCAATTTTACG
The DNA here is from genome assembly GCF_023119035.1 of Salvia hispanica. Lineage (NCBI taxonomy): Eukaryota > Viridiplantae > Streptophyta > Magnoliopsida > Lamiales > Lamiaceae > Salvia > Salvia hispanica. The sequence goes on along the minus strand of NW_025952552.1, from coordinate 46,456 downwards.
ATAGTTTACTGTTGAACTAATGTACAAAAATAGTACTCCACTAGTAACACATTCTTAAGTCTAATGGCTGATTGAATTTTTTTATTTACTTACATTCATTTAAATGGATAAATAGTCTATTTACACTTCATATTTGGTTTCTAACATTTTTGTCTAACAACCAACTGCTCTTTATTAGATGCGTGAGCTGCTCAAATTGTCATTAACTTCTGCAACCCCATTAACGGACATGGTAATGAAGAACAGTGTGGAAAATCCACAATATGGGATTTGGTCGGATCACATTCATCAAGACCATGTTGTCACAGAGTCGCGAAAAGTTATTTTGAGAGCTTTCTTGCATAAATCAACGAATAAATTCTTGTTTGCAGAAGCTAGTGATGAGTTTGTAGAGCTTCTTCTGAGCTTTCTCACTATTCCTTTAGGTGGAGTTGAGTTCCTCTTCGACAGCAACACTCCCTTCAAAAATATCGACAATTTGTACAAAAGCGTATCAAATGGCATCGATGACAAGTATTTTATACGTCGCACTAAAATTGAGCTGACAAATCCGAAGCTAGCTCATGGTTATCTTACAACAAATCAGCTTCTGCCTCTCAGCGAAGATGGTCCCCCGAGACTAGATTACTATGAAAAATTTGTCAATGATGACTATAAGAGGCCCGTGTATATTTTTTATGAGGATGAGGATACACGATCCTGGGTTTCATTGAAATCGAGCAAAATTGAATTTTGCAAGAAACAAACGATGTGTTTTGTTAGCGACGATTTAACCATTAGTACTGGTTTGGCAGCAAGAATTTCGATTCTCAATAATGCTGGAGTTTCAATATCAGATGTGAAAGAAACTGAGTTCCACATTGGACCCAATGAGGTAAAAAATCTCATCTTACATTGATATTATAATTTTACATGTTGATTTGATGTTGGCTGTTTGTTAGTGCAGGCATTAGGTATATTTAAGGCATCTCTCACATCAAAAACAGCTTTAACTGATGGCCTCATCAAACCCAAAACAACTTCAGCTGATGGCCTCATCAAACCAGTTGTGAAAGAGCCTAAGAAAGAGCCAAAGACAGAATGTTGAGTTTCCTTAATTTTGGGATATTATTGTTATGTTTTTTGTTGCTTGGTTGGAAATTTTCTATTGTAATTATTTTCATCCGGTTTTTTTAAATCAATTTTCAAAAAGGTTAACTTGTTGGGACAAAGAGACTCTTGACTAATTACAAATGTGGACAATCTTGGTAGACTTGAAAATCACTATTTTACTGAAAGTTCCCATTTTTACATATTGAAAAACAGTTTAACTTTTGAACTATTCATTTCTTGTTCATTATGTTTTTTTTTTCTTTTTGTGTTGTGCCCCAAATTAAACAGTTAGGTTTTGTGTTTTTTTCAAACTAATATTAAATGGAAGATATATTTAATAGCTTTTTCATTGAATAATTGGAAAATAAGAAGTTTAGTAAGTTTAGTAAGTTTGTGATTTCAATTGGATTTGTTTCCGGAATAATACTTGAAAAACCTATGCGAATTGAGCCCATTTTTTCGAATTCTCTCGAATTCTATTATAGAATTTTAAACCCTAACCTATGTCTTGCTAATCAAAAAACGTAATTAAAATAAAAGATTACAAAAAGATATAGAGAATAAATAAAAATAACTAACTAAAATCAAAGATAAGCTAAAATATTGTAGATATATTTGGCAAGATTTGCTAGTTTGAGGACCCTATCAATTATACAGTTATAAGTCCGGAATATCTGCCTCACACGATTTTTACAAGATTCTCTACACATATTGGACGCAAGGTAATTTTTAACCTATTCATCTTTTGTTCATCCTGTTTAATTTAGGGTTTTTAACTAATAGTTTTTAGAAATTCAACAATTAGGCATTGCTTCTCTTGCAATTTTAGCGTTTTGAACTGCTGTAACGAATCTGAATTTCTTCACTTTTACAACAAACAGAATGTTTGAGGCTGAGGAAGTTCAGTTCCATGTCAAGTTTGTGATAAATAAGTCGAAGACGAAGGTACTATTCGCAGAAGCTGGTAGCGATTTCGCAGACGTGTTGCTAAGCTTCCTAGCTATGCCATTGCGAACGATTGTGGAAGTCCTCGAGAATCACTACGGAGACGAGGCCCCTGCTGTTGGTTGCTTGAACACACTCTACAAATCTGCAAGAAATCTAGATATCATCCATTTCCAAGAAGAGGATGGAATGATCAATTCAACACATTTTGATAGACAATTGTCTAGATTGAGAGTCTCTACTCACCCCAAAAGTGAAGCTACTTTCATAATCTCCGATGATCTCCGTGTGTTTCCTATTGTGGAATGCTCCATCATTCAAACTCTCAGAAAGATTGGCATTGCTGTGGAAGATATGGACGGCGCAGAGACAAGAAATGTGACATTTGGTTTGAATGAGGTGACTCATCATCATATATTTGATCTATCTTTGCTATAACCATCTTTCAAATATATACTGATACAGTACTACTTCATTTTTGTTTCAATTAGATTATATCTCTACTGAAGGAGTCATTGGTTTCCTTGAATCCACTCACTGCCCTAATTTTCTCTTGGAGACGGAAGATCGCACGAATAGATAGTCGTCTTTTGTTACGCGAGATTGAAAAAAGGGCCACTATTAAGTATCCAAAGAATATGATCTTGAAAGTCATACTTCAAAAATCGACGAATAAGTTTTTGTTTGCTCAAGCAGATGGTGTTTTTGTTAATTTTCTTTTGTCAATGCTCACTATTTCTTTAGGAAGAGTTGAGTGGTGTCTAGGCAGTAATTATGGTCTCAATGCTATAGAGAATTTGCATAGCTTTGTAGCTTGTACTTCTGATGACAGGCTTCTGAAATGGTCATATACCAAAGACATGGTAATCAAGCCCAAGCCTACTTGCTATTCATGTAATGAAAATGAGAACTGTTTACTAAACATTGGCCAGATTGGATGTCAATCGTATGTTAATGGAGCGAGAATGTTTATGGTAAGCGATGACTTGACTGTTGCACCGTTGGGTGTAACGGTGGGTCTTTCTGTTATCAATGAGCTGAAGATCTCGTTGTCTGATATACAAGAAGTCGAGATGAAGGTTGGGTTGGACGAGGTATGATCATGTTTGGATATTGCAGTCTTTGATAAAATTCTACTACTTACTTTTCATGTTGTACTTGACAAATAGACATCTTGTATAATTTCCTTCATGGTTTCCAATATACATTCGCGTTGTTGCAGGCTTTGCGCATACTAAAGGAAGCTCTTACATCAACCACTGCTTTGACAGATGGCCTCATCAAGCCCTTTTTGGGGAAACAAGAACTGAAGCAGCAGTCCAAATCAGAATCGGAGGAGCAGATGGAATCGGAATCAGAATCGGAGGAATGGAGCAGCAGTTCTAACTTCTAATGGGGATTTTGATGCAACTTGGGTGAATCTTGCTCAATACAAATTATTTTGTTGCACAAAAAAAATTATTTTGATGTGGATCTCTGTCAGGAATTCGATGTGGTAAGGAACGATTTTGAGCTCATTTATGTGTACATGGTTAAAAAGTACTAGTAGTCTAGTATATATAGATTTGTTTTATATTGCTTGATTCGCTCTGAAAGAGATAGGATTGGAGACATGCAAATAATAAATTTAGATATCCAATTTTGCAATACATATATGTCAAAGTCTAACAATAGTCCGAATCCTAATTATTCATTTTTAAAACTGCAAATAAGATGAAATGTGGTGCACAATATATCAATTAATGCTATATATAATAACTCTTTTTTTGCTACCATTATGGTATTTAGCAATTCATTTTGTTCATGTCTAGACTGTATCTGGCGTCATTGGCACTAAAAATATACTACAATAATTTCGACCTCAAATATCGGATTCCTGCCACTGATCGCATGTGTGCAACATAGTTAAATTATGTAGCATCCTTTTGTAATTGTTAAGCAATTTTATGAAAAAGCCCGAGTTACAAAATTTCGAAATATATTTCAAATTAACTGAAAAACAAACTTATGATAAATTGCATCTTATATAAGCTTTCAGTTTACCAGCTCTTTTGAATAATCTTCGGAAAATTGCAATAACAAGTACGATTTGAATAGCATGGCGAATAAATGAGGGATTCGTCGATTAAAAAAAAACAGAAAATACTAAACATGAAACTTCAAATTCAGGTCTAATGCACTTTTTGGTTTTCAATATCATTCTTTAAATTTTGTTAATTAGTAACGCTAATAGTGATTAATGCAAACAGTGAATGTTAAAATTTTATCGGTCACAAGTAAATGGAGATTAAATCAATTGCATGCTTGCAATTCCCACCCTTTTAATGTCGAATCTAGTAATTGATATTAAAAGTAATTGAAAATGGAGTGGAATTTGATGGGACAAGAGACTCTTGGCTGAATTTTCATGCCCTTATAATTAGAGACTATCTGCATCAAAACCACTCAGCAAGTTTCTATTTTTCTCTTACAAGTTTTGTTTACCAGCAAAAATGGTAATGGTGATTAATGGAAATTAAAGCAATAGCATGCTTGCGATTCTCACCCTTCTAATGTCACCTTTTCTGTCAAAGTGATGGTAGATAAGTACCAGATATTTTGTGAAAACCCTTTTTTAATAAAAGTAAATGAAGGAGTGACTGATGAAATCTAGTTATTTATTCTGATAAAAGTAAATGAAGGAGGGAGTGGAATTTGGTGGGACAAGAGAATCCTGGCTAATTTTCATGCCCTTATAAAAACAGACTATCTCCATCAAAATCACTCATCATATTTCTTTTTCTCTTTTACAAGATATATATACATTTTGGAAATAAGGTAATTCTTGTCCTATTCATCGTTAGTTCATCCTTTTTACTTTTTATTGTTGATTAAATGAAAACACACTTGTCTCACTGCCACTGAAACAGAATGTCTAAGGTTGAGGAAGTGAAGTTCAATCATATCAAGGTTGTGATAAATAAAGAGAAGACGAAGGTACTATTTGCAGAAGCTGACAACAATTTCACAGACCTGTTGTTTTGCTTCCTAACTCTCCCGTTCAGAACGATTTTGCAAGTCTTTGAGGAAAAAAATGGAGACAAGGCGCCTGTCATTGGAAGCTTGAACACTCTCTACAAAGGTTTATTGAATCTTCATATCAACCATTTCCTTGGAGAGAGTTCCAAGAAAGTACTGATCGGGGCTCATCCCACAAGTTCCAGCACCGGGGAATCATATGATGAAGTCTTGACAGATGGTTCATCTTCTTTCATAATCACCGATGATCTTTGTGTATTTCCTATTGTGGAAGGCTCCATCGTTGAAACTCTTAGCAGTCTCGGCATTGCTATTGAAGAGATGGATGACATGGAGACAATAAATGTGACATTTGGAGCGAATAAGGTGATTTATCATACATTTGAGTTGTTTAGAAATAACCCCCTTTCAAATATTGATATCTTTTTTGTGTTGGTTAGATTATAGCTCTGCTGAAGGAATCATTGATTTCCTCAAATCCACTCACTGCCCTCATTTTCCCTCAGAGAAAGAAGATTATAGCAACACCGGGGCGTGTTTTTTCACATGATCAGATTGATCATAGACCGGCTCTTGCGATCAAGGAGAACATGTTCTTAACAGTCATCCTTCAAAAATCTACAAACAATTTTCTTTTTGCTCAGGCAGATAGTGATTTTGTAGATTTTATCTTTTCTATGATGAGAATTTCTTTAGAAAGGGTTGAATGGTATCTTGGCAGTAACACTTGTATCAAGAATATGGTTAGTTCGCTTAGGAGTAAAGCTGATGATTTAGAGAACATGGATCAGAAACATTATGAAAAATTACTGTACAGCTTTAATCTATGCCAATCTTATGTCAAGGGTTCGAGATCGTATATGGTACGTGATGACTTGACTGTTTCGGAAACATCAAATGATTCTCTTATCAAAGAGTTGAAGATCTCTTTATCTGATGTAAAAGAAGTAAAGTTGCAAGTTGGGTTGGAAGAGGTGAGATTGGTCATGTTTGAAAACAAATGAGTTCATTTTGTAGTCTTTCCTTTCAAGGATATGATACTCAATACTCGTTGTCGTTGGTGCAGAGCTTGTGCATACTGAAAGCGGCTCTTATGTCGACCACTGCTTTGACTGATGGCCTCATCGAACCCTTCTTGAAGAACAAGAAATGGAGCGAGTAAAAGAGAAGAGAATAGGATGGGAATAAGAGGATTATTGAATAAATCATTTGATCCAGCTAAGTATTTGCCTCCTAGATGAACTTGCTTATACTTGTTGGAGATAAATCTAGCTGAAAACATCTTAGTTTTGTTTGGATTTGAATGTATAACTTGCTCTACTTGCTTGAATAATCTTAGCTCAAGATAAATTATTTTGGTGTAAACTTGTCTCTCTAGATGGATTTTTTTATTGCTTACATATTACTAACAATAGAGTCCATTTTACCTCTTCTCTCGGTTCTGCGGTAGTGGAGACGTTCCTTTTTGGCACGCGGTTCAAGAAAAATTGTATTAAGTGAGTTAAGTAAAAAGAAGAATAAAGTAGAAAATGAAAAAGTACGAGAAAAAGTAGTAAATGAAAAGAAATGTGTTGACTTTTACTACAAAAATAAAAACTGAATTACAAAATTTCAAATAAACTGAATCACAAACCGAAAAACAAACTTATGATAAATTGCATCTTATATAAGCTTTCAATTCACCAGCTCTTTTGAATAATTTTCGGCAAATTGCAATAACAAGTACGATTTGAATAGCATGTCGAATAAATGAGAGATTCGTCGATTAAAAAAAAAACAGAAAATACTAAACTTGAATCTTCAAATTCAGGTCTAATGCACTTTTTGGTTTTCAATATCATTCTTTAAATTTTGTTAATTAGTAACGCTAATAGTGATTAATGCAAACAGTGAATGTTAATATTTTATCAGTCACAAGTAAATGGAGATTAAATCAATTGCATGCTTGCAATTCCCACCCTTTTAATGCCACCTTCTCTAGTCATGGTAATTAAGCATTTACTATAGAATGTTGAATCCAGTAATTGATTTTAAAAGTAATTGAAAATGGAGTGGAATTTGATTGGACAAGAGACTCTTGGCTGAATTTTCATGCCCTTATAATTAGTGACTATCTACATAAAACCACTCAGCAAGTGTCTATTTTTCTCTTACAAGATATATATACATATTGGAGATAAGGTAATTCTCGGCCAATTATTATCTTCTTCATTCTTTTTTGCTGTGTTTACTGTTCATCAATTAGTTAATTAGTTGTGCTCCATCTTCAACAATTAGGTTTTGCTTCTCCTGGATTTGTGGCTTTTCAAACTGAGATTAAGTGGAACATATATTAAATTCCATCTTCCTTTCCTTTTATATTTTCTTGCTTTTTCATCTACTAATTGAAAATGTGAAGTTCATGAGTATGTAAGATTTCATTGAGTGTGATTTCATTTGTTGTGTTCTGGAATAAGGCTTCAAAAACATAATCTATATATGTAGTCACTTCAAAGATTATTTGGCCTAATAAAAAGATCTTATAGAATATCTCACTGTTACAGAAATAGAATGTCTAAGCCTCAGGAACTGAAGTTCAATATCAAAGTTGTGATAAATAAAGAGAAGAAGAAGGTACTATTTGCAGAAGCCGGTGCTCATTTTACAGACGTGTTGTTAACCATCCTAGTTCTGCCATTGACAAAGATTATAGAAGTCCTTAAGAAGCACTATCCATACAAGGCGCCTGTTATCGGAAGCTTGAACACTCTCTACAAAGCTGCAGAAAATCTTTCTATCGACCATTTCGATGGAGAGAATTCTAAGAAATACCTGATCTACTCACCATATTTTGATGATGAATTGTCTGGTCTGGGACTTACTTATGGTGCTCAGACCAAAAGTTTAGATCATATGGAGCAGTTTTCACTGATGGTGCATCTTCTTTCATAATCAGTGATGATCTTTGTGTGTTGCCTATTGTGGGATGCTCCATCATTGAGACTCTCAGCTCTCTTGGCATTGCTATTGAAGATATGGATGCCATGGAGACAAGAATTGTGACATTTGGACTGAATGAGGTGATTCATCAATCATCGTACATTTGATCATTCTTTGAAATTGCCATCTTTCAAGTATTGATTCTCTCTTTTTGTTTTGGTTAGATCATAGCTCTTCTGAAGGAATCGTTGATTTCGTCAAATCCTCTCACTGCCTTCATTTTCCCCGGGAAACAGGTGATTGTAGAAACTAAGAGGGGTGTTTTGTTACATCCGAAGGACACTTTCATGATCTCAAAGAATATGATGTTGAAAGTCATACTTCAAAAATCTACAAACAAGTTTCTTTTTGCTCAGGCAAATGGCAATTTCATAGATTTTTTTTTTCATGCTCACCATTTCTTTAGCCAGAGTTAATTGCTATCTGGCCAGTAACACTGCTCTCAAGAATATTGCTAGTTTTCAATATAAGGGCAAAAGCTTGCTAAGCAAGTCCGAACATGATGGAGTACGATCTTTCGTCTGTCCATCGGGAAGGTATATTGTACGAGATGACTTGTCTGTTTCACCGTTGGGGATAACCTCGGGTATTTCTGTTGTCAAGGAGTTTAAGATCTCTTTGTCTGATATAAAAGAAGTAAAGCTGCAAGTTGGGTTGGAAGAGGTAAGATTGGTTACGTTTGGAATATACATCTTTGTATTCATTTTAATGCTTGTTATTGTTGGTGCAGGGTTTGAGCATATTAAGAGCTGCTCTTACGTCAACTACTGCTTTGACAAATGGCCTAATCAAGCCCTTCTTGAGTAAACAAGAAATGGACATCAAACCCTGCTTGAAACAAGAAATGGAAGCAGTTCGAGTTGATGATGTTTGATTAAACCAATCGATCATCTTGTCTTGATGTGGTTTTTGGTGTTGGTTTGTAGCTCAACTTTTTTATGCTTATTTTTAATAAGTCTAGTTGAAAACGTTTGGAGCCATGTGATTCCTGATTTTTAATAAGTCAAATTAAAATTGAAACGTGAACGCTAATTTTGTCTTCTGTTGAGGTTTATCTCTATGTTTGCTTTAAAAATGCGTTGTTTACAACTATTCTAAATCCATGCATCTTTGCATTTCTGCCCGATTAGTCCAATTAGTTTTATTTGATGAGCCATGTATAATTTGATTTAGTTGGAATCATCAATTGTTGGACCAACACGATCAAAATATTCATAAATTTAGAGTTTAGGTCTTAGTTCATGATATTTGCAATCATTTACTAATGTAACTAACTTTGGTTGATATGATCTAGAATTAAGTTACTGAGATTATTTTAGTTATATCATCTAGGATTAAGCTAGTGAGGTTACTTTAGTTGTATAGGGTTAGATGGTTAGCTATGACTATTTATCACATGATTATATATCTATCTACGATTCAGTTGTAAGATTTAATCTCAATATATAATCTTACAAACTTAACAAACCCGAAGCATACCTACGTTTCAGTTAGTATGTAGTTTTATAAATCATGCAAATTTTCATTTATTTCAATCATATAATTATCGTTGTAAATTTTTTAGTATTTTTAGTTTATTCATAAATAAATTTAATTAGAATATGTAAGAAGGAAATATTTTAAAAGAATGTTATTGAAAAATAGTTAGAATTTATGAACAATATAATTGAAGTGTTTCTTTGATTTTTGAACGTTGTAATTGAAGTGTTTTAACTTTTACTAAGTGCTAAATCCATAAATATTACATGGCCCATTATGGCCATTAAGAAAGTGCTGTAATAGTCCAGGCCCAAAACGTAGTTTTTGATCCAAACTTTATTGCAACACTCCTTACTCCGTAATTCTTACCATTGCCTTATGCATATTAATATTCCTGCGTTCCATAGTAGTGGATGCATTTCTTTCCGACACTGAGATTAAAAAAAAAAGTGTGTAATGTATTAAATAAAAAGATAATAAAGTAGGAGAGATGAAAAAGTGGATAGAAAAAAGTAAAAGAGAGAGAAAAATAAGTGAAAAGAAATATGTTACTTTTACTAAAAAAGAAAATAATTTCACTACTACGGAACTTACCAAAATGGTAAAATGACTCAACTACTATAGAACAGAGAGAGTATATGGCAGCATTAAGGCGTATCATTAATTAGGGTCATATCGTATATTCAATCCCGTGCTACAATATGGCACGAAACATGCATGCAATAATATTTTAAAGACAAAAATGCGATACAGTACATTTCTTAAGTTGTAGATGAATTTCTGTAGATTGCAATTTAGTTATAGGCAAATTACATTTTATATTATTAAGGTTTGCATTTCACATTAATTGGCTAATGCAAAATAAACTATATATAAATACCTATATATAAAATGTAAATTAAACAGTCTATATATAAAATGCAAAACTCAACAATAAAAAATATAATATGTCTATAATTAAAATGCAATTTGTTGAAATCCATCTACAACTTCTACAAATGTATATTGCATTTTAATGTTTACAATATTGCATGTTTCGTGCAACGTGGCAGCACGAGATTGGATGTACGTTATAACTTTAAAATTAATTATTTTTTAAGCACATCCCTTCTGATATATTCAAAGGAAACAATGCATTTCAAATTTTGACTTCTATTTTTAAATTAACTAAGCAAAATAACTGTTAGTAGTATACTTTTCCACACAAAAAGGACATGGACCTCATGAAAACCTTGACTAAAATATTTTTCTTCTTCACTCTATACTATTGAATCTAGACCACTATTGACGTAAATGCGCATATGTAACATTATTTGAGACAAATTATTAACTCAAATTAGATCAGTTACTACTATTAAATTTGGTTAATATAACATGCAGGGTTTCTATGGGTTTTTATGAGGTGAAAAAATATATCAAGAGTTTCTTGTCCCACCGAATTCCGTTCATCTTTAACGTTCACTGAATTTAATTAGGACCCATAAAATTCCTGCTGATTTGGCTGGAGTTGGTTTGATGCATTGTGACTGATGAAATCTAGTAACTGATTCTGATACAATTAAATAAAAGAGGGAGTGGAATTTGGAGGGACAAGAGAGTCTTGGTTAAATTTCATGCCCTTATAAATCCAAACTATCTGCATCAAACCACTCATGAAGTTTCTTACAAGATTATATACACATTGGAAGCTAGGTAATTCTTAACCTATTCTATTCATCTCTTGTTCATCCTGTTCTTTTTTTTTGTTGTGTGTTTGATTAGAAAAGTTAATATACTAGCTAGTACTACTTCATTATTTTGTTGGCTTTTTGACTGGTATAACGAATCCGACATTTTCTCAACTTTGCAGCAAACAGAATGTCTGAGGCCGAGGACGTTCAGTTCCATGTCAAGTTTGTGATAAATGAGTCGAAGACGAAGGTACTATTAGCAGAAGCTGGTAGTGATTTCGCAGACGTGTTGCTAAGCTTCCTAGTTATGCCATTGGGAACGGTTGTGGAAGTCCTCGAGAATCACTATGGAGATGAGGCCCCTGCTATTGGAAGCTTGAACACACTCTACAAATCTGCAAAAGATCTGGGTATCATCCATTTCAAAGAAGAGGATGCCAAGAAACACGTGATCAATTCAATACTTTTTGATAGACAATTGTCTAGATTGAGATTCTCTACTCAGCACAAAAGCAAAGCTACTTTCATAATCTCCGATGATCTCCGTGTGTTGCCTATTGTGGAAGGCTCCATCATTCAAACTCTCAACACTCTTGGCCTTGATGTGCAATGTATGGATGGCATTGAGATAAAAAATGTTACATTCGGATTGAAAAAGGTGATTCATCGTACGTTTGATCTCTCGTTGATCAGACCTTTCAAATGCTGATACATTTTTGTTTTGGTCGGATTATATGTCTACTGAAGAAATCCTTGTTTTTCTCGAATCCACTGTCTGGCTTCATTTTCCCCGAGAGACTAATGTCTGTTAATCTAGAGGGGCATGTTTTGTTGCACTGGCTTAGTCATAAGAAAGCCAATCTTATGAACCCGGAGAAGATGATCTTGAAAGTCATACTTCAGAAATCTACGAACAAGTTTCTTTTTGCTCAGGCAGATAGTGATTTTGTAGATTTTCTTTTGGCCATGCTTAGCATATCTATAGGAAAAGTTGAGACGGTTTTGGGCAGTGACCCCGGTCGCAGCAATATTGATTGTTCTAATAACATTATGCTTCTTAGAATTTTAGATACCAAAGATCACCTAATCAATGGAGCGAGAACGTATATGGTAAGTGATGACTTGACTGTTGCACCGTTGGGGCTAACCTTGGGTTTTTCTGTCATCAACGAGATGAAGATCGCCTTGTCTGATATAAAAGAAGTGAAGCTGAAAATTGGGGTGGAAGAGGTAAGATTGGTGTATGTTTGGATAATGCAGTTGTTGTTATGGTTTTACTTATGGTGTGGTTGGGTTGGTGCAGGGTTTAAGCATACTGAGAGCGGCTCTTACATCGACCACTGCTTTGACACAAGGCCTCATCAAACCGTTTTTGAAGAATCAAGAAATGGAGCTGTAGTTGGAGTCAAGAGGAGGAATTGATGCATTGTTTCTTGAGTTGATGTTTGTTCCATTGCATATTTTGAAGCCGCTTCTCAATTTTTTAGTCTCTTTATAATTTTACTTGGTTATGGGCTGAAACATTAGATTTCTATGGTATTTATGGTTAGATTTAGCTATAAACATTAGATTTTGATGGTATTTGATGACTATATGATTATGATTATGCATGGAATATGATTATTTTCAAATTCTATATCACTAGTAACCCAAATATTAATGTCTGAAGTTACAACCGCGGTGGTGAAATTGTTGCCGGCATCTTCATTAACAACTACCGTTGAATCTCGACCGTTATTAGATGTGTATGTTAAAAGTTATCATTACTTAAGAGAAATTATTAAGGCAAAATATATTGTTTAACCATGATTTTTTGGTCAAACCCATTAATCCAGTATATCGATAATGATTCGCAATCCATAGTGTTAGACTAATCAAATTTAATACTCCCTCCGTTCCGCTTTAACAGTCCCATTGACTTTTCTTCACTCGTTTTATAAAAATGATAATAAATAATTAAAGTAAAAAAGAGAATATTGTAGATAAGACTCTTCAATGTGGATGGAGACATGGTTAAAAGTACTACTAGTAGTAGACTACTAGTGCAGAATATCCATAGTGGTAGATCTCTGTCAGGAATTCGATGTGGTAAGGACCGATTTTGAGCTCATTTATATGTACATGGTTAAAAGTACTACTAGTAGGCTAGTATAGATTTGTTTTATATTGCTTGATTCGCACTTAAAGAGATTGGATTGGAGACATGCAAATAATAAATAAAGATATCCAATTTTGCAATACATGTATATCAAATTCTAACAATAGTCCAAATCCTAATTATTCATTTTTAAAATTGCAAATAAGATGAAATGTGGTGCACAATATACTAATTAATGCTATAAATAATGACCCTTTTTTTGCTACCATTATGGAATGTAGTCTAAATTTCTATATATTCGTTGGGCCATTTTAGCCATTCGGTAAGTGTATAAGCCCATTATATCAGTTGGGCTTCTCTGATCTTTCTAATTTTTAGTAAGTTCATTTATATTGGGCTCAGCCCATTTATACTATATTTCCAGTTATTAATTTTCCCTATTTTTAAAATAAAGAGATTTTATGAAAGAAAAATGATGTTATCAAACTGAGAATTGGAAATTAGAAATGTTGTCAAAATGAGACTTGAACAATTGAAGCATGTATATAGTAGAAAAGGTAACGAACTTCAACTTTTAACTAAATAAAAGTAATAGAATGCCAAATATGCTGTTGATTTGTTATGAGAAATATGTTGTTGATTTCATTATTCAAGTCTCTTCTAAACTAGTCTCAAATAGATAGTAAAAGTAATTTGTACTAAAACTAATTCGATAAAATCGAAATATATCATACATGTCCATTTCAATCTCCCAAGCCTAAAGTGATAGACACCATATTTTTTCAAACCAGATAAAACATGCATGTATGTAGGAGTATATTTTTGGTAGATAATTTGGGAATAGAATTCATCATGTGTAAAAGAAGTTCAATAATATCGACGGCAGTTAAGTTAGTTGGGAGAAAGGAGCAAAGTTTCAAGGAAATAAGTGTTCAAGTTGGTACCTAATTCACCTGCTGATTAAATATCTCATAAGTCCACTTAATTATAAATTCATAATACTAATGTCTAATATTAATTCAAACATCTACTCCCTCCGTCTCCGATTAAAAGTCGCACTTTGACTGGGCACGAATTTTAAGAAATGTAAAGAAAAGTTGGTTGAAAAAGTTAGTAGAATGTAGGACCTATTTTATTGGTTTTATAATAAAAATGTAAGTGAAATGAGTTAGTAGAACATGAGACTTATTTATCATTTATGGTAAAAATGAAGTGTGACTCTTAATTGAGGACGGACTGAAATAGGAGAGTGACTCTTAATCGGGGACGGAGAAATATTATAATACAAGAAAATGTCCCCATAGTCCTCCCCTGTTAAATCCACTTCTCTTTCGAGAAAAGAGCCCAAAAATTTCTCTTTTTTTCCCTACTTCACAATTTGTGGAAATTATTAAAAATATTATATTACGCCTATCTATCTAGAAACTCACAATCTAGCTCCATCAAAGTGGGATTTCTCTATCTCCACTTTTTTCGAAATGGGGGCTAATTCCACTTCCCAAGAAAATTCTAGTTCCTCTGCTCTGCTCTGCAGCAGAATCATTAACCGACCAAATCTTTTTCTATTTTTCTTATAAAAAAATCGAATAAGACAAGAATTGAACTAAAAAAAAAGTGTGTACCAATTTATCCAAAAATCAAATTGATCCTACACTAAAAACTATGTACATCTCCCCATACTTTTCAACTAAGTAAAAAAAAGCTCTGTTCTTCACTTCTAAATCTACTTTCACCGTCTCTAATCGTCATCCACCTCTCTGTCCAATCCCACTTCTCACTTCTTGAATTCTTACACAACTCATAAAATTCCTCAAAATTCATCTCAATCGAATCATGCGAAGATTCCTCAACCGAGCTCCAAATCCCCCGATCAAGAATACTCGTCGGAGAATCAGAATCTCCGGCCAATTTCTCGTCCCGAACATCGGAGAGAAACGGATGCCGGAGAAGCTCCTCCGCCGTCCACCTCTCTCTCGGATCAACCCTCAAACACTTGCTCAAAAAATCCTTCCCAATCTCCGACAGAGACGCCGGAAACTCCGGCGCCTCGCCGGAAAACGCGATCCGCCGGAGCGTCTCCGGCGCGTCCCGCCACGGCGCCCGGCCCGAGGCCATCTCGATGACCGTGCACCCGACCGCCCACACGTCGGCCGCGGTCCCCTGCTCCTCCCCACGCGCCGCCTCCGGCGCCATGAAGAGCGGGGTCCCGCCGATCGCGGACTCCGTCCGCGCCTTGGCGCAGCCGAAATCCGCGATTTTGGCCGCGCCGCGGACGAGCAACACGTTGCTGCCCTTGATGTCACAATGCACTATTCCCCTTGAGTGCAAGTAATCCAATCCTTTGACAATCCCTTGGGTGTAGCGGCGGATGGCCGCCTCATGGAGGCGGCCCCCGCCGCGGCGGATCGCGTCCGAGAGCGATCCGTCCGGGGCGTATTCAATCAGGAGATTGAACACGCCCCTGCTGATGTCGAATCCCCTGTAGCCAATTATGTGAGGTGAACTGAGGCCAGAGAGAATCCTTTGCTCCCTCTGCAGGGGCTCGGACCGGCTTAGCTCGGCCGATTTCACGGCGAATACATCTCCCGAGAGGCGGGAGACGGCGATCGAGACGGCGGCGGAGGCGCCGTGGCCTATGATGTGGCCTCTAGTCCAATCCATTTCCTTGTTTTGGGCAGAGAAATGGATGTTTTTTTTGTGTGTGTTTGAATTTGGTTGTGACATTTGTTGTACTATGCTACTATATATATGTGGGTGTGTGAGACCAATGATGAGAATAAGGTGGCATGGTGGCATATTTGGAAATGATATTTTAATTTGTCCAAATTAGTTGGGGACTGGTTGAGTTGAGGGTTGCTTTAACGGGAACTAAAAACGTGGCAATTTTGCTGTGGTTATTTAGCTAAATTGAATCCAATGGAGTTAGGCAAACAGGTCGTGATCTGGCGGAAGGGGATGGCGCCACGTGGCGGGATTAGGAAAGAGGATGAAGAGTCGAGAACATGTTTGCACATACGATACTCCAACACAAATTTGTGACCAATTGTGATTCGAAACATGAATAGTTGGTAGAAGAAAAAAATAATCATGTTTTTGATGGAATTGTACTGTCATACGGATTTTTTCTCCTTTGCCATGTGTCTTCACGAATTTAATTAGTAAAGAATCTAATATTTGCAAATTTTTCAGCTCAAATTGAGATTTTCATGCGTATTATAAAATCACTAACATATAACTCAAATTTATTTTGATGATCGATTAATATTAAAGGATTGATTGATTAATTAATTATCGTGCCTATATTTATTTTGATGATCAAATAATATTAAAGAATTAATTAATGAATTAAATAGAGAGGTATTAATAAATGACTAAAAACATGTACGAGTAGTATTATACTTTTGGAAGTAAATTTATATATTTGCGACATTTAAAAGCGAAACATACATAACTTTTTGGTGTTTGAGGAGTGATAGAATATTATTTGAATTTGAACTTGCTTGTTGAAGACATAATCTACGTGAGTTGGTTTCTTTTATCAAGGTAATTATTTGAAATTTTCAAAAAGTGCACTTGCAATAGTCAATCATAATTCATATGTGTTTGGCCAAAAATATATTTTAATGCCTACTTTTTTTTAGATTCACACCAAAAGCTTTTTTTAATATGTCCGTTGGCCATCATCTATATGAATCAAAATTCATAAGAAACAATTAAAGTAATATTCTATGTTACAATCTAATGTCATGTGTAAAATAGCCCATTTCATATTAAGAATCACAAACATTATTATTAATAATATACTTATTTATTTTACAAAAATACCGTTTTGTATTCAAGTAGTAATACTATTATAATTATTATCTATGACTTATACTCTTATCTTCAAAAAAAAAAAAGGTGACACTCAAAGTCTATCATTCTCGAAATTCGTTATTAGGATAAATGTATTTATGATCGATAAATGAAATAATATGGCTCCACGTCATGGTGCACGTAACACATTGTAATAAATAGTTATGGAGTGAAAAAATGGTGAGCATATTTAAGGGTAGGTGGAGAGATGGGGTTGGATAGTCCAAAGTGTTATATATTTGGATGCCTTGTTTTGTATTGGAGTGGATAATGACTTTTAATTTTTGGGAGTTGTGGGTGGTGGGTGATTGCTGAATTAGGTTGAGCCAACCAACAAATCTTTCATTTCTCTCTCCTTTGAATTATTTATATAGTACCTTCGTTCAAGAAAATTCGTCCCGGTTTGATCAGACATGGGTTTTAAGAAATGTAATAGAAGGTGGGTTGAAAAAGTTAGTAGATTATATGTCCTACTTTTATATATTAGTTTATAATAAAATGTGAGTAGTAATGAGTTAGTGGAATATGAGGTCCACTACCAAAAATGGTAAAAGTGAAATGAGACAAATTTTTAGGGACGGACCGAAATAGTAAATTGGGACAAATTTTCAGAGACGGAGGTAATAATTATTTTGAGGGGAAAAAATTATTTGCCCATAATACAATCGATCATAATTAGAGCACATTCTTAATTTAAGAATAGTTTAATAAATGAATAATAGATTTGAATTAGGGTACTAATATATTAATTAAATTTATTTTGAGAGAAAATAGTTTTATGACTAATTATAATGTGATTAAATAGCACTATTTTGTTTTAGGTGAGGTGAATTCAATGAGGTGAATTCAATGGAATAATAGCTTGTTTCCACATGGAAAGTCAACTGAAAATGATATAAAATGAAGCCACTAAGTTACACAACAAAAGGGGATTTTGATCCTCAGATCTCATGCTTATCTATTTAAATTAAGTGATGAAATTGAATAAAGTAGACCTGAATATCAATTATAAGCATGTTTTTTTTAAATATATATAAATACTGATGCTAGAAATATTTTTTTTATTGCTTCGATTCATATTCTCTAAAAAGTGGATCCCACTCTTAATAATTCTGAATAAATTAAATGCGTATGTGTATTAAGATATGAATGCTTCTTATTCAAAGTTGCATTAGTCGAGGATACACGGTAGAAGGAATTGTTATATTGCCAAACTTCACCTTGATAGTTTTTTTATTTCATTTTTAATTTTCAGTACACTTCATTTTCATTCTAAGTTTTAGCTTGCATTTTGTTAATAGTTGTATTTTAATTCGTGTTATATTTTTTAAATCATTAGTTATATATTGTAGTTAGTACTAATCAGGACGGAGGCAGTACTATAATTCAATTTAGAATACGTTTGACTTACCAACTAATATTGATGTTTAATTATAAATAGATTTCTCTCTCAAGAGAGATGACCAAATTCTAACATGTTATTGTCACAAAAATCTATTTTCAGTTTGTGACGTCACCAAAACATTTATAGTAACTAGGAGTATAGTAAATATTGGCGCCTAGAAAGCTACCACATATCTATGATCAAACTTCATTTTCAACCATTTAAATTGGACTAATATTTTTGGGTATGATTAAATCTTGGATTCTGATTTTGCACTTTTAATGATCACCTTCTAGAGGGGACCCTCAAGGAATAATGATGCATTTGAATCTTAAGATATAAACCACCCCACACTAAGTTGTTAGTTTGTAGTGGTTTCATAACTTTGAAAACAAGATTTTTATTGAATTTTAATATGATAAAAGAAAAACCGTAATTCCAATAATAAAATTTATGGCATCATAGCAAATGATGATTGGTTAGTACTTATTATCAAAGTTATTTAAAAGTGATGAAACACTTGTCATAAATATCAAAGGACATGTCACACCTCAAACCACTATTAATCCAACCAGCGTTATTGAAAGCGAACTCTTCTTAATTCTTAATTAAGAAATAAGTTTGTGACATGTCAAAGCTTTCAATTAGTTACACCATACTTCACAATGAAGATTAATATGGGATTAAAGCTTCTAGAAATCATAGTTATAAATAGTAGTACTATGCTAGTTAAGAGTAAAATATATAGTATTGTAGTCCCGAGTTATTTACCTGTAAATATATGAACTTCGTGTATCTTCTGGTTATTTCCATTTTTTTATGCATGAACTTTAGACTTTTATAAGTTATATTTAAAAATAAATTTCAAAAATTTTAGAAGATATTTAAAATTTGTGCTTGAGAGTTGTAGGAAGATTGAAAATGTAGTTAATTGATTTGTGCACATTCTCAATCCAAAGAGGGGTCAGTTTAGGAGTAAGTAAAAGTTAATGAATGGGTCTAATTCAAAAAAGACAAAATAAAGAAGAATATGATTAGACTTCGAATAAGAAGTCGAAAGGGATTCAAGAAAACAAGGGGAAAGAGTTAGAAAGAAGTTGCAACTAATTTTACCAATTAAATCCGCAACCCCATATTCTTCCAACACTAAGCAACAATAGGTGGTATTTAGTTGTAATTATTGGACCACTATATGGTTAGTTGAACACATGTAAAAGATTCAATCTTATACCATATCTACTATCACTTCAACGTGACATAAAATATTTCTTACTCTATCTTATGTGTGTTTTTAATAGGATAGTCACAAGTCTGAATGCCATCTTCTGTTTCATAAATTCCCGGGTTTCGTCGTGTTTTGTTATTAAGTGGTATATCTTGACAGACTGAGCCACATAAATTATTTGCTATGTGATCTTCAAACGAATCGACCTTGAAAATCACAGTTGTCGGTCAGATTTTAACCATCAGCACAACCCCATCATCTGACAACGCGGTTACTAAGTGTTTTAAATAATATATTGAATATAAATAAAAAATAGTTATTAAAATATATATTTCACTTTTATATATGAAATATAGAATAAAATACCTGTAAAATAAGCTACTCAAATGTACTCAAATGTGAAAACAAAGTAAAACGTTTAATAGCTGACAAAAGAAAATATTAAAATTAAACTTTATCATAGAAATCGCTTGTCACAATTTAGGTGATAATTGAGTAAATAGCGTGGCTTTTAAGAGAGCGATGATTTAGAAACCTTTTGCCTTTTGTCAAATTCACGTGCAAGTGATCTTTTCTTGCACTTTTTACCTATTAATTTTTTTTCCTTCGTTCCCTTCCCCACCCCACGAGCAAGCCAACTGTTGTTTTCGAGTTCGTTCTTTTAGAAATTAAAGATGTTTATTGAAGTTCAATATATTGGCAAATGTCACGTGTTTATATTGAAAAGTATCAATAGTAGTCCCGAATTTATCAGTCATTATGATAAAAGTATCTTATAAACTAAGTCGTGCATCATCGTCAGGTATTATAAATCGAAAGGGTGGCCGATAGGAGCACTTATGACGATCATCTATCGGAACTAAAATTAATTAAAGATATGTGTGAGCTATCTTAACCTTCGAGAAATAAGTACTATTCTTGTAAATAAAAATTACTTTATTAAAATTATTCTTATGATTAAAAGTTATTTTCACTTTATTTGAAGGCTCGTCCCAATTATGAGGGTTAGAAACGTAGCTTTTCTTAAAGTGATCAATTTATTTATGGTATAATTAGTGGGATGAGATTGTGTTGTTACCGCCAATTTAAATAATTAATCCTAAATGAATTCATAAGATTGACTAAAAATATCCATGTCATCAATTAATTATAAACCTTGATTTTAATAAATTCTAGTAAATAATTATAAAATTAAGCAATAATAAAAACAAGTTCATTGGGCTGAATTTAAATGTTAAATGGGCTGAATTTGAATGTTTAATGGGCTTGGTCCTGGGCTTTATTGTATTCTTACAAATCGAACTCAAATTGTGTGCGTTACGTAGTACAACGATTTTATCTTTTTTGAAGTTATAATCCAATTTCAACTAATAGATTCCCATATGAAAAATCGATGAAAATAGAGGCCCAATTTTTGGGTTTTCCTACGCAATAGTTAATCAATTGTATAATTTCATTGGGTTTAATTAAAAATGTTAAATGGGTTTTTGACTTGGGCTTGGGCGCAATTTGCAAGTACTCTTTTTTAAAGTAATACTAATGATTATAATTTACATTTAATAAAAAAACACACAAAATATTGCTAGGATTTAAAAGATGAAATGTATTATTCCCTCAGTCCTAACTACGTTGAGTTACTCCTTTCAAGCACAGTAAATCACTAATTAAGAAATTGTGTTAAATGCATTATATAAAAATAAAATAACATGAAATAGGAAAGATAAAAGAGAGTAAATTATAAAAGTGAAAAAAAAAAGATTAGATGTTTTATTTTTTTGTTAAAAAAATGATTCAATTTAGTTGAAACATTTCAAACATTAATACAATTCAATTTGATTGGAACGGATGAAATATTAATTATAATAAGTCATTGTGAATTATGGTAACTAAAATTATAATACTCCTAACACATTATCCAAAAAATATACTAGCAACTAAAATCAATGGCTTAGGGTTCACTGAATGTTAAGCACCCCTTGTATACAAGTATGGTATGGAGCGAAAGGTACATGTACCAAAAACGTTTGATAAAATATCGATTTACGAAACATAATGCATCATTGGCATAATAAACGATAGAACAGAACAGAACGGAACAAGATATAGAAACTGAAATAGATAAAGAAAAACGGGATGAACCATAACGAAGAATGGAACGAGTCATAGCCTCACGACGATAATTTTGCCCAACACTACTATTTGATCCCCTTGCATACCTCTCTTTAATCCTACTTGGAATATAAACAAACCCTACTAAAAATAAGCATGAAATTAAACCTTACTAATATGACTAGTAAAATCATAAGCCAAAGTGGGATTCCACTTGGTCTTGGTCCTTCTAATTTTGAGATTCGAGATAACTCAAATTCAGACCATTGGATAAGGCTGAATCAGATGTAAGGGATGCTCTCAATATGTCTAAAGCCTGCACCACAAAAAACAACACCACAAATGAAACTATGTATAACAAACAGGGATTCAAATCACATTGCATTATTACCTCTTTCGATCCAATTTGGAATTGAACTTCTTTGACGTCCGATATAGGGACTTTCATCCCGCTGAGGAAGGAAAGCGTGGAAGCAATGCAAAGAGGTGCAACAGTTAAATCATCCTTCACCATGAATGTCCGGGGTGCCTTGAGGTATTTCCCCCGGCCATTTGGGAACTTCTTCGAAGAGTAAAAGTCCATCATGTATTCGATGGTTAAGGCCTCTTCGTTGATAGGAAGAACGAAGTTTTCTGAAACATATCCGTGAGGTATTTTGGGGCTGATGAGCATCTTTTTCGCACCGATCTTCAAATATTTGCTGTCTATATGACCAGCCACACTCATGTGCATATAGTCGAAACACGTATTAAGAGATCTGTCCAGAACACGCACGGCTGCTCCTAGCGGGAGGACGAGGAAGCCAAAGAGAAGCTCCACGAAATCTTCCTCGGCTTGAGCATACAAAACCTTATTAGTAGATTTTTGTACAACCACTCTCAGAACCATGTTGCTGGAGTTGAATGCTGATGGAGTTTCAATATATGATGAAGTCATGTGTTGAAGATTCAATTTTGTAGATTTCATCTGTCCTGCTTTACTGAATATGACATCCGACAATGGTGTTTCAGAAACCAAGATAGCTTTGAGCAAAGCCATAACCTAAACATGTTTCGAAGTAGAATTAAAAACTACAAGAAGTGACCACCAAAACACTATGAATAAATTTATGTTGTATAGGGATCGTGACGAACCTCAGCATAGCCAAAAGTCACATCCACTTGCTCGGCCTTGTCCACATCTTCAATGCCGGGAAATTTTACAATCTGCAACAGCCCTAACGAGGTAGGAACTATACGAAAATCATCAGTGACAACGAAAGATGCTGTGTTAGTGGTGAAAACTCCATCATCACAAGGCTCCGTTTTAGTATCAGTTAGTTTCCTTTTCATCGAACGATATTTGTTGAATTTGCATGCACTGATAGTATCATTGTAAATGCTTTCACCGGGGAACCAAGTACTCGTGCAGTTCTCGTCACAAATGAAGTATTCCGATGGCGGGGAATCACTAACATCGAGCTTTAGCTTTTTACGAATAGCATCACATGAGCTTCGCGGATGAAGCAGATACGACTTGGCGTCTTCAGTCCAGAAATGGACGCTATCGAGATTGGCAACGCTGTTGTACAGAGTTGCCAAGCTGCCAAATCCGGGCTGCTCGCCTTCGTAGTGGTTCTTCAAGATCCGCACGATAGCCCCCAATGGCAGAGTCAGGAAGCTCAACAACACATCTGCGAAGGTGCTGTCTACACTTGCGAATAGAACCTTCTTGCTCTCTTTGTTCACCATAGCTTTCAACGAGAACTTAGCATCTTTGTTCAAAAGGAACATCCTAAACATATCGAAATTATAGATCAAGACATCTATAATAAGAAGGATTATTCAACATCCATTTTATTTTGTAAAGGAAATAACAAGAGCTTCATGAATACTCCCTCTATCCGCGAATAAGAGTCCCGTTTTTGCCATTTTAGTCTGTCCGCGAATTGGAGTCTCGGTTCATTCTTATAAATGGTAAGGGGCATAAGCGTTACTTTTAACTCGTTTTCACTCCACGTATCTTTTAAAACTACTCCCTCTAGTCTGCTTTAGGAGTTCAGGTTGAGTTCGGCACGGGTTTAAAATATATAGGGAAGTTGGTGAAAAAAGATAGTGGAATGTGAGTCTTTTCTTTTATATATTAGTTTTATAATACGATGTGAGTGGAAAAAGGTGGCAGAGTGGAATGTAAAATTTTATTAAACATGGAATATTGAACTCACCAGAAGTGGGACACCCAAAAGTAGTAAACCGGGACTCCTAAAGTGGGACGAAGGGAGTAACAATTTTCTATTGGTTCTGTTTTCTAGTACTGGTTAGTTGTACTTGTTGTAAATCATGTAAGTCTCATTGAGGCAAATCATCGAACAACTAATATCCTTATTTTTCCTATGTTATTAAGTATCCTTTAAATACTCGATTTAAGTGAGAATTCATTTTCAGTCTTGTTAAGTGTTTCTGCATCACTTGAATTAACTTGATTAAGGCAATAACTAAACCAAGAATTAGACAGAAGCACAGCCCAAGTTCATAAAATTCGAACTCCAACAAACACAGTACTAGTAATTAACTAAACAGTAAAAATTAAAGTCAAGAAAATTACCTGATTCCAAATTTAAAATTGCAGGATTTCAAAAATATATAAATGAAGTTGTTTCCACAAGTTATAGTAGAATCAAATAAAGCATTTCCCAGAAAGAAAAAAAAAAAAAAAAAAAAAAGTTGCTGTGCGCGGCGGAGGGATGGTGGCTTAAATGGTGGATAAAGGTCAAAATAATTCAGTTCTTTTAAGTAAAAGACAAAATTAGCCTAAGTAGGTTTCACAAGATATAATAGAATTAATATAAGTAAATAACAAATACTTCTTGTTAAATACTTAGTAGTTTTATTTATCCTATTCACTAAATTTATTTTGCATAAATTAGATTTATTTAATTATTGATTTTCCGAACAATATACTGTTGTATTCTGAAAACAAAATTTCAGGTTTAAGAAAATATTTAATCATAGATTCAAAGTTTAAAAAAGAGACTTTTGATCCCCATCTATCTATTACTCCATGTTTTATTTGAATCATAATTCTTCTCTATTTATATTTTTTATTGTATCATATGGGTAACTACTACTCCGTTACTTAGAGCATCCATAGTAGCAGACGTTCGGCTGGACGTGCGACCAGCTAGCGGCTCGTCCGTCGCGAACTTCCACTATTGGAGCCGGCAAACAGATGGCGGACGAGCGCGACGAACGGAGGTCGTCCGTGGTGGTGAGGCGTTAGCGGGTCGCTCATCCGTCCGCTATTGTGGATGCTTTAAGTAATGAAGTACTAGTAGTTACCCGTATGATACAATAAAAATATAAATAGAGTTTATAGAATATAAATATGGAAGAATCATGATGCCACAATGACAAGTACAACAAATCAGCCTAACATAAGCATAGGATGCCACAAAGGAGTTGTGTCTTGTGATTCTAATTCCAAATAGTCACTAGTCCATTGTTGCATAAGGTCCAAGAATCATGGGTGTAAAACAGTGAAAAAAGATAGAATCTTCATTCAATCGATCAGGAGAAGTACATGATTTCTAGATCAAGCAAATAATGGATATAATCATGATGAAATGATACTGAACAATAATTTACAGAAAGACAAAATGTCAACACTAATGAAGGGAAAATGTGGTTTCTTAAAATATAACCATGAGGTATGTTGGGATTCATTAGCCAACTTTTTACCATACAATGCTTGAAATACTTATCATGGATGAAATTAGTTGCACTCATGTACAAGTTGTCGATAGCCTTAACACGAGAGTTATGCGACAAACGGAGCAAAAGGTTCTTGACTCCACCTAGTGGGATTATGAGGAAACTGAATAGAAAGTCTACAAAATCTTCCTCAGCTTCAGCATACAGTAGCTTGTTTGTCGACTATCGCACCATTATATTCAAATTCATCATGTTGGAGTTAGAGTTGAATGCATCAGCTGTGAATTCAGTTCCATCTATAAATTCGGGGCTTGCATCAGGTATGATAACGGACAGCGGGTTCATGGAAATAAACGAAAACACGAGCAAGTTCAAAACCTAATTTGTTTGAATATTTGTTTGGAAAAAGTAGAGTTTTTAGTCTCTTTAATTTCCAAGATGGCCTTCTGCATTCTAGCAAGAAGTGAACCATTATTGACATTGATAGCCTTTAGTTTTTGGTCAAATTCAATTCTACATCTCTAGATATATATGCGCAGGTTTAATCCTATCCTATGCATGAATTTCCCTATGTAAAACAAGTAATATTAATGGATTATAATCATGATCATAAATTCATAATGGATACTGAACAACAATTTGCAGAAACACAAAATGTCTACATAAATGTAAAGGCAAATAACATACTAAAAACAAGAAATTGCAGCCACTATAGTTAAGCCAACATTGTCACACTTCTTCTCTTTTTGGTATTTTGGTCATTGTTTGAGAGAGCAGGGCGGCGGTGAGAGCACATCTGGACGTAAGAGACGCTTTTAGTATGCTTAAACCCTGTCACGACAAGTTATGTTTCAGCATCGAAATATATATATACACTTATAGAGATTGCAAAGTGTATTACCTCTTTCAGTCCAATTTGCAGCTCCACTTCTTTGACATCAGACAATGGGACTTTTTTCTCATTAAGATTGGAAAGGGTAGAGACAATACAGAAAGGCGTCACAGTTAAATCATCAGTCACCTTATAGATTTTTGGTCCTATAAGATATCTCCCTTGCTCTTTCGGAAACTTAGATGAACGACTCCATTCGCTATGTGAGTATAACTGAGAAAACGAATCTTCATCGAGTGGGAAAATGTGGCTATTGGAAATATAACCATGAGGTATCTTGGGCTTAACTAGCCAATGTTTGACCTCAGGATACCGGATATACTTGTCATGGATATGATCTGCTGCACTCACATACAAGTTGTCGATAGCCTTAACATGAGAGTTACGCGACAAAAGGGACTCGACTCCACCTAGTGGGATTATGAGGAAACTGAATAGAAAGTCTACAAAATCTTCCTCAGCTTCAGCATACATTAGCTTGTTTGTGGACTTTTGCACCATCAATTTCAACGTCATCGTTCTGAAGATAGAGTTGGTTGCCTTTGCAGTGAATTCAGTTCGCTTTTCATAATCTAGCCTTGCATCAAATATGAGAGCGGACAATGGGTTCACGGAAACCAAGGAAAACAAGAGCAACTTCATGACCTAATTTGCACGGTAAAACTAGAGAAAGTGACCACAAGTATAAGAGAAAAATAACTTAAAAATAGAACTAAAACTTACCTCATGTAATCCAAAGGTAACAATCATCGTCTCGGCCTCATCCATGTCTATATCACCAAGAGCGGTTGCAACTTTCATGAGCCCAGTATCAGGCACTATATGCAGATCATCAGTTAGAAGAAAAGATGATGTCTTCTCCATGAAAACTTCATCACAAGGAACAGTTTGAGTTTCATTTGTAGCCACTTCTCTTATCATTGGACTACTAGAGCAGTATCTGCAGCATTTAGGATTGTCATAATACATACTTTTGCTTTTAAATCTAGCAAGAGAGTCGCATTTCTTGGGACAATCGAAATATTCCAACGGTGGGGAATCACTAATGTCGAGTTTTAGCTTTTGACGTTCATCATCAAATGAACTTCTCGGATGCAGCAGAATCGACTTTGCACCTTCTCCCCCCCAGAAATGGACACTATCAAGATTTGCTAAACCAGTGTACAAACTGGTCAAGCTTCCAACTTCTTGCGGTATATCCTCATGGTGCTTCTTCAAGGCTTTGACAATAGTTCCCAATGGCAACGTTAGGAAGCTTAGCAACACATCTGCAAAGGCACTGTCTACTAGTGCAAATAGAACCTTCCCTTTCTTTTTATTCACCGTTGCTTTCAATGAAAACTTGATATCCTTTTTAGCATCCGACATTTTCCTAGTATCAGTGGTACAATCAAGAAATTAGATGATTGGAAATTCATACATAGAAAAAAAGCACATTCACTCCCTTTCATTTGTGTGGAAGAAGTTTAACCAGTGTGCCTTGGTACTAGTTACAAAATCTCCAATGTACAAAAAGTAGGGCAAGAAGAGGATTAAAAAATTGAAAATTAAAAATCCCAAAACTCTAATATCTCAATTCAAACAAAAAAGTCCCAAAAATAAATAGTACTATATTTCTAGATTGGTCAATGAAAGAGACATTCAACCACTAAAAGAAAGATTGATTCTTTGGGATCATCCATTTCTTCTTCTACTAAACATTTCTGACATATATTTTACCAATGTCAAAATTGACTGAAAATCAATCTAAGCTAGTCTTAACCCAGGTTAATCCATTTACTACAAACTCCAACACTTAATTATAATTCCAAAAGGCACAAGGTTTGCAGGTTGCAGCTTAATTTAATCTAGTATATCATAATAACAAGGCCAGTAGAACTAACTTGATTTAACCTAACACAAAAATCAGACAGAAGTAAAGCCCATATTTTTGAAACACCATCTCCCAACAAACACCATAGCAATTTATTAAACAGTAAAAATAAAAAGAATGAAGTAGAGAAGACCTAAGTCAAGAAGATTACTTGATTTCCAATTTGTAAAATTGGGGGATTTCGAGAAAAAATAGTTTTGAGCTGCTAAACGGCGAGTAGCACTTGCATCAATTGATGCAAATAGAGTTGGTTTCTTATTATTAGTATTTTTATTGTTAATAAAGATTTATTTATTTACATAAAAGAGAGAGCAAGGATTAGGGCTGATAAGATATATTTTGTTTATTATCGTAGATTATTAGGATTTGATTTGTTCAGTTCAGTTTCTTTTATTATTTGATTTTATATATTGTTAGAGCCATATATTTTGTATCTTCACATATTATATTTGATAAGAACAAGAATGAAAAAATATTTCTTTTATCATTCTCTGCATCCAAAAAGCATCTTTTCAATTATTTTATAGATTTGATGGGCAGTTGTCCCACCAATTGAGCAAATAAACTTTGATAGTTTAGAACCCAGGATATTATAATCATGATGTAATGGAAACTGAACAACAATTTTCGTAAAGACAAAATCAGTGTACAAACTTGTCAAGCTTTTAAATTGTGGAGTTATATCTTCACACTTAATTCAAAGCTTTGACAATAGTTCCCAATGGCAATGTTAGGAAGCTCAGCAACACATCTGCAAAGGCACTGTCTACTTATGTAAATAGAACCTTTCTTTTCTTCATATTCACCGTAGCTTTCAATGAAAACTTGATATCCTTTTTAGCATCAGAATTTTGCTTGGTGCAAGGAAAAATATAGAGATTTGGAGATTTATAGTGAAAAAGAAAAGTAAATTCATTCACTCACGTTTATTTATTTGGAAGTTAATGAAACGTTTTGAGTCTCTAATTTACAAGATGGCCTTCTGCATTCTAGCAAGAACTTGATAAACCAAGAGTTAATGACCTCATAAATTTCTAAGACCCACTTATTAAGGGAATCTTCATGTGGAGGTTTAATCCTATGCATGAATTAATTACCTTCAAACAAATATAATTTGATTGTTGAGGAATATTAATGGATTATAATCATGATGGAATGGATACTGACCAACAATCTGCAGGAACACAAAATGTCTACATAAATGAAAAGGAAAAGAACATTACTACAACAAGAAAATGCAATTTATAACATAAGCCATCCTTGTCACATATTGGAACACAAAAGCAATATTTGGGGCCAGACTCACACTTCTTGTCTCTTTCGTTTTCTGTTCAATATTTGAGCGAGCAGAGCATCGGTGAGAGCGCATTTTGATGTAAGAGACGCTTTCAGTATGCTTAAACCCTGCAACAACTCATGTCTCAACATCAAGATATACACGGAAAAGATGTGCATAGGTTGCTAAGAGTGATTACCTCGTTCAGTCCGATTTGCAGCTCCACTTCTTCGACATCAGACACTGGAATTTTCTTCTCATTAAGACTTGAAAGCATACACACAACAGAAAAAGGTGTCACGGTTAAATCATCAGTGATCTTATAAGTTCTTGGTCCTATAAGATAATTCCCTTGCCCTCTGGGGAATTTAGTTGAAGGACGCCAGTTGCCTTGTCCGGGATAAATTGGCTTAACTTCAGCCAGGGGGAAAATGTGGTTTTCGGAAATATAACCATGAGGTATGCAGGGCTTCATTAGCCGATTTCTGACCTCGGGATACTTGAAATACTTGTCATGGATAAGATCAGATGTGCTCTTATACAAGTTGTCGATAGCCTCAACATGAGAGTTACGTGATAAAAGGGACTCGACTCCACCTAGTGGGATTATGAGGAAACTAAACAGAAAGTCTATGAAATCCTGCTCGGCTTCAGCATACAATAGCTTATTCATGGACTTCTGCACAATCAATTTCAAATTCATCGTTTTGGAGGTAGAGTCCGATGCATCTGCAGTGAATCCAGTTCCCTTTTTATATTCTGGCTTTCTATTGAGTATGACAACAGATAATGGATTCATGGAAATCAACGAAAACATGAGCAACTCCATGACCTAATTTGCAGGGTAAAACTAGATTAAGTGAACACAAGAATAAGAGAAAATGGACAAAAAAAAAAAGAATTAAGAGCTAAGACACACCTGATATGATTCAAAGGTAACGTCCATCATCTCGGCCTCATCCATGTCTGCATTACCAATAAAGCTGGCAACTTGCAAGAGCCCAGCATTAGGCATTATATGCAGATCATCGGTTATCAGAAAAGACGAGGCCGCCTTCATGAAAACTCCATCATCATCACAAGTAACAGTTTGAGTTTCATTTTCAGCTTTTTCTCTTTCCATTGGACTACTATAGCAGTAGCTGCAGTGATAAGGGTCATGGTACATGCTTATGCTTTTCACTCTATCAGAAAATGTGCATTTCTTGGGGCAATTGAAATATTCCAATGGTGGGGAATCACTAACATCTAGCTTTAGTTTTTTACGTGCAGCATCGTTTGAACTTCGTGGATGCACCAGAATCGACTTAGCACCTTCTGAACAGAAATGGACATCATCAAGATTTGCTAAACCAGTGTACAAAGTGGTCAAGCTTCCGAATTGTGGCGGTGTATCTCCACAGTGCTTCTTCAAGATTTTCACAATAGTTCCCAATGGCAATGTTAGGAAGCTTATCAACACATCTGCAAAGGTGCCGTCTACTTCTACAAACAGAACCTTCCCCTTCTTTTTATTCACCATAGCTTTCAATGAAAACTTGATATCCTTTTTAGCATCAGACATTCTGCTAGCATCAGTGGTACAAGCAATAAATTAGAGATTTTGGAAATTTATAGGAAAAAGAAAGCATATTCACTCCCTTTAAACAATCCCTAAGAATGAAGAATGCCAAAGGCTGGAGTACATATTTACTTATAGATGAGCATTTTCTAAACTATGCTTTAAATTCAGCACTTGACCTATGGGCTTAGAGGCTTAGCCCATGTGTTAGATTTTCAATAGGAGTTTATTTTATGTATTGAGCAGTTAATTTCGATAACTAAACAACAAATCTCCTATGTATGAAAAGGAGGGGAAAGGAGGCTTGAAAAATTGAAAATTAGTAATCCCTAACCTCCAATCTCTCAATTCAAACAAAAAAAAAGTCCCAAAATCTCGAAATAAACGACTTGAAAGAATCATGGGCTTGCAAAGATAAAATAATTGGGCTCAATAATTTAGGTCCATCTCATTATGTGTCCCACTTTGACTTGACACAAACTTTAAGAAATCTAAAGCAAAGTGAGTGGAAAAAGTTGATGGAATGTGAGTCTTCTTTTATCCCATTAGTTTCATAATAAAATGTGAGTAAAATAAATCATTGAAATGTTAGATCTATATTATCAAAAATAGGAAAAGCGAAAAGTGTTGAGATGCCCCAAAATGAATAAGTGGGATAGTGAGGGAAGGAAGGGAATATTATTAGTCTTGAAAGACAAACAATGGGTCTTAATTTACTCATAAAGGCTGCAGATTGTGATATGAAATGCTAAGAAATAATTAAGCCTATATATTTCTAAGTTTCATTCAAGTAACGGATTCTAGCAAACTTAAAGAATCTTACGATGAACCCAAACATCATTATGATTCCATTAGTAATTAGGATTCAGAACATCACCATTGAAGTGTTGATCAATTAAGAGAGGTTCAACCACTAACAGAAAGATCGATTCTTTGGGATCCTTCCTTCATTTCTTCATAGGGAAGAAAGAACGTAGATTTTCTCTTATAAACATCTCCGACATACTCCCTCCGTTTCTTAAAAATAACAATTTTCCACTCTAAGAAACTTATTTCTCTTCAATAAGGTGGGGCCCTTTACCCCGTCCCACTTATTCTTTCTATCTCTCTCTTACTTTACCAATTTTGCAAAAAACTCGTGTCAGTTCAAAAGTTCCTATTTTTAGGTAACGGATGGATTAAATTTTACCCATGTCAAAATTGACTCAAAATCAGCCCAAGGTAGTATTACTTCAGTTTAATCCATTCACTATAAACTCCAAGCTCAATTATAATTCCAAAGGGTGCAAGGTTTGCAGCTTAATCAATTCTACATCATAAATTGTGGAGTAGTAAATCCCAAAGAATCACCCTCTCCCAATTAACATCATAGTCATTAACTAAGCAGTAAAAATAAGAAGAGTGAAGTAATTACCTGATTTCCAATTTATGAAATTGGGGGATTTTGTGAAAATATATGACTTTGAAGCCAACCTCAGCAACGCCTTCTGTACATAGATGTGTCGCCGAGTCTAAATGCAAGTTGTGGTGTGAAGCATTTTCGAAAAAGAAATTGTAGATGAGGGTGGCTGACCGCGGCGGAGGGAAAGTGGCTGAAATGGTGGTTTTGAGCTGCTATACGGCGGCCGACCAGAGATGGTGTGTATAGCTATAGAGCTTAGTAATAACAATGTTTTCTTTATTGACTCGACTAAAATAATGTTACTAAACGTTTAAGAGCACTCCCAATGGAGTTCCCTAAAAACTCCCTTATTTCTCCCTAACTCCTGCCACATCAGCGCCACATCAGCACCAAAATTTATCCCCAGTTTTTAGCCAAGTGCTACATTGGTTTCTCCCTTATTTCTCGAAGATTGGGAGAAGAGATTGAAAATGGAGAGAATGAAGATTGTGGGTGATGAATGGAGGAAGTGGAGGAAATATTTATAGGGGTGGAATGTAAAATAGCCGTTGGGTTCAAAAAAAAAAAAAAAAAATTTTAATTATCGCCGATTATCGCCGAGCGTCGCCACAGTGGCCGGCGATCGCTCGGCGATAATCCGGCGTTAGAACGCCACTCGGCGAAGCAACGGCAACATTATCGCCGAATTATCGCCGACTTCGCCACAATGGCCGGCGATAATTCGGCGATAACCGGCGATTTATCGCCGAGAATTCGCCACCTCCATTGGGAATGCTCTAAGTTGTTAAAATAAAAAGATATGGAGTACCAATCGTTTTAAAATTTGATTAAATTCTGTCACATCAACTTTGCTCCCTCTGTCTCGAAATAAGAGTCCTATTTAGTTCTTATACGGATTTTAAGAAATGTGAAAAAATGAGTTGAATAATAAGTGAGTGGAATATGAATCTCACTTATAAATATAAAACTTCATGTTTTATTGTAAATGTGAGTGAAATAAGTCGGCACGAGATTTTATGCAGTGTTGTTTTGTGAGTTGATGAAGAGAGAGTAAAATATGAGAGAGGGAAAAGTAGAGAGAGTGATGTTTCCATTTTAGGAAACATTTCATTTTTAGTGGGACAACCCAAAAAGAAAAACGTTGCATTTCTAATAGGACAGAGTGAGTATAACTTACTTACTACT
Organism: Salvia hispanica; assembly: GCF_023119035.1. Classification (NCBI taxonomy): domain Eukaryota; kingdom Viridiplantae; phylum Streptophyta; class Magnoliopsida; order Lamiales; family Lamiaceae; genus Salvia; species Salvia hispanica. The sequence goes on along the minus strand of NW_025952552.1, from coordinate 12,723 downwards.
AGTGGTAAAAGTGAAATATAACTTCTATTGTGGGACAGACTTGCATGAAAAAATTCAATTGTAATTTATTCACAAAATACCATCTTTTAATGATGATAAAAGGAAGCAATTCAATATTTTCTTTATATGTACTCCCTTCGTCTCCGATTAGGACACTTTGACCGGGCATAGGTTTTAAGAAATGTAAAGAAAAATTGATTGTAAAAGTTAGTGGAATGTGAGACCTACTTTTTTATATTGGTTTTATAATAAAATGTGAGTGAAGTGAATTAGTGGAATGTTGGACCTACTTACCATTTATGGTAAAAATAAATGGTAAAAATGAAGTTTGACTCTTAATTGGGGACGGACCGAAATGGAAAAGTGTGATTCTAAAAACCGGTTTTTTGTTTTTTTTTGCACAAAATTCACAAAATTTTAAAAACCGGTTTTTTGATTTTTTTGCACAAAATTTTAAAAACTTGTTTTTGGTAGGGCTTGAACTCATGACCTCCACTCTAAGCAAGAGCTTAACCACTCCACCACAAGCCCCATATGTGAAAACAAGAATATTAAATAATCTTATACATAAAATATAATTATTTTTATTTAAACAAACTAATAATTCATTTATTTTATATTTTTTATGTAATTATTTTATTATGATACATATAATTATCATCCTCTAAATTTTATTTCTACTTTACTAGTTACTGATCATATTTTATCATTTAATAAATTGGATATTAAATTTTGCATTATATATTGAATTATATATATTTGTAATAGTAAAACGGTTTGACCAAATATTTCATTTTTGATATTTTTATAAGACTACAAATTTCATTTACTAAATTTGTAATATATATTTATTTTTGTGGCCCAAATCTTTCATTTTTGATATTTTTATAAGACTATTTTTTATTTTCTTTTCACACATTTTATTATATGTATTTAATAATATATACTACCTCCGTCCCCCAAAATTTGCTACACTTTGACTTCGATTACCTTGGTTTTAAGAAATGTAATGGAAAGTGAGTTGAAAAAGTTGGTGGGATGTGGGTCCTACTTTTAAAGTATTAGTTTTATAATAAAATATGAGTAAGAAGAATTTGAATAATGGAACATTGGAATTCACTACCAAAAATGGTAAAAGTGAAGTGTATCAAATTTTCAGGGACGAACCGAAATAGTAATGTGTATCAAATTTTCAGGGACGGAGGTAGTAATATATATGTTTATTATATATTCCGGTTCAACCAGTGGTTCGACCAATGAACCGGTTGAACTAGTGAACCAGTAGCGACGCCGGTTCGCTTGCCGGTCCGGTTTTTAAAACATTGATAATAATCACACTGGCAAGCAAAATCTTAATACATGCAACCAAACATAAACAATGCATTTTGCATGTTGGAGAAAGTCTTCCTTAAAAACAAAGTTGACTAGTCCATCGTTGCACCAAGGTCCAAGAAGGCAAGAAACATGAGTATAAAACAGTAAAAAGGTAGAATCTTTAACCACTGGATCAGGACAAGTACATGAATTTTAGATCAAGAGAAATGGACATTGAACAACAATCTGCAGAGAGACAAAATGTTTGCATAAATGAACATTACTAAAAACAAGAAATGCAGCCACCATAGTTTATAATATAAGCCAGCATTGTCACCCTTGTTCTCTCGTTGGTTGTCGGTTCATTACTTGAGAGAGCAGCGCGTCAGTGAGAGCACATTTGGATGTAAGAGACGCTTTCAGTATGCTTAAGCCCTGCAATTAACAACAAGTTATGTCTCAGCATCGAAATACATAAACGTGAAGAATACAGAGAAATTGCAAAGTGTTTTACCTCTTTCAGTCTGATTTGCAGCTCCACTTCTTCGACATCCGACATTGGGATATTATTCTCATTCAGATTGGAAAGGATAGAGACGATACAAAAAGGTGTCACAGTTAAATCATCAGTAACCTTGTAGGTTCTTGGTCCTATAAGATAGTTCCCTTGCCCATTTGGAAAATTAGTTGAACGAAGCCAATCGACATTTCTGTAGATCTCAGGCAACTCTTCTTCAGTTAACGGTAAAATGTGATTTTTTAAAATATAACCATGACGAATGTTGAGCGTCATTAGCCAATTTTTGGCATCAGGATGCTTGTAATACTTATCATGGATACAATCAATTGCACTCATAAACAAGTTATCGATAGCCTTATCACGAGAGTTAGGAAACATTCGGAGCAAAAGGTACTTGACTCTACATAGTGGGATTATGAGGAAACTGAACAGAAAGTCTACAAAATCTTCCTCAGCTTCAGCATACAGTAGCTTTTTCGTGGACTTTTGCACCACCAATTTCAAATTCATCTTTTTGGAGTTATAGTTGGACACATTTTCAGTGAATTCAGTTACCTTTTTATATTCCAGGTGTGCATTAAGTATGATAATGGACAACGGGTTCTTGGAAATCAACGAAAACATGAGCAACCTCAAGACCTAATTTGCAGGATAAAATTAGAGAAAGTGGTGACTACATGCATAAGTGAAAATAAGCAAAAATATGATTAAGACCCACCTCATGTAATTCAAAGGTAACATTCAGCGTCTCAGCCTCATCCATGTCTATATCACCAAGGACGCGGGCAATTTGCAAGAGCCCAGCATTAGGCATTATATACAGATCATCAGTGAGCAGAAAAGACGACGTCTTCTTCATGAAAACTCCATCATCACAAGGAGCAGTCTGAACTTCATTTTTAGCCACTTCTCTATTCATTGGACTACTACCGCAGTATCTGCAGTATTCAGGTTTGTCATAGTACATACTTATGCTTTTAAATCTTGCAAAAGATCTGCATTTCTTGGGACAATCGAAATATTCCAATGGTGGGGAATCACTAATATCGAGTTTTAGTCTTTGACGGTCAGCATCAAATGAACTTTTTGGATGCAGAAGAATCGACTTAGCACCTTCTCCCCCCCAGAAATGGACACTATCAAGATTTGCTAAACCAGTGTACAAACTGGTCAAGCTTCCAAATTCTTGCAGTACATCCTCATGGTGCTTCTTCAAGGTCTTGACAATAGTTCCCAATGGCAACGTTAGGAAGCTTAGCAACACATCTGCAAAGGCACTGTCTACTTGTGCAAATAGAACCTTCCCTTTCTTTCTATTCACCGTTGCTTTCAATAAAAACGTGATATCCTTTTTAGCATCGGACATTTTCCTAGTATCAGTGGTACAACCAAGAAGTTAGATAATTAGATATTCATACATAGAAAAAAAAAAAAAAGCAAATTCACCCCCTTTTATTTGTGTGGAAGAAGTTCAACAAGTGCCTTGGTTCTAGTTAGAAAATCTCCAATGTACAAAAATTTGAAAATTTGAAAATTAAAAATCCCAAAACTCTGATTTCTCAAAATTGACTAGGTTAATCCATCTACTACAAACTCCAACACTCAATTATAACTCCAAAAGGCACAAGTTTGCAGCTTAATTTATTCTATATCATATAGACATTAGGACTAACTTGATTAAGGCATTCAGCCCTAACACAAAAATCAGACAGAAGTAAAGCCCATGCTTTTGAAAATGTGAGCACCACTGCACCATCCTCTCCCAGCAAACACCATAGTAATTTGCTAAACAGTAAAAAAATAAAAAAGAATGAAGTAGAGAAGACTAAGTAAAAGAAATTTACTTGATTTCCAATTTATAAAATTGGGGGATTTGGAGAAAATATAATTTTGAAGCAAACCCCAGCAACACCTTCTATATTTAGATACGCCGTCGAGGGTAGCTAAACGCGGCGGAGAGAGGGTGGCTGAAATGGTGGCGTCTCATTAAGTAGTTGAGTAATTAAAGTTTTATATATTTAATAAAGAAGATACTCGTATGATATGGTGAGAGAAGATTAGGGCGATATGGATACCAGGATACATATTCCACTTTATTTAATTTTATGCATCTATAGAATATGGAGTATTATTTAATTACACTTTAGTAAATTTATTAGGGTTTACAAACTTTACACTATACTCCCTCTGTCCACGAATAAGAGTCCCGTTTTTCCATTTTGGTGCGTCCACGAATAAGAGTCTCAGTTCATAATTATCATAAATGGTAAAGAGACCTCACATTCCACTAACTCATTCCACTCATATATCATTTAAAATTAATATATATAAGTGGGATCTTTATTCCACTAACTTTCTTCCACCCACTTTTCTTAACATTTCTTAAAACTCGCGCCATTTAGAAATGAGACTTTTAGTCGTGGACGGAGGGAGTAGTTTATTATTCTTATTTTTCATACTATATTATTAGGATTTGGTTTGATTTGAGAATATATTATTTCTATCATATTATAAATATGTATTGAGTATTTGAAAAAAGAATACTTCTCCGTCGCACGATTAATTGATGCTAAAATTGAATGTGAAAGAGAATAGATAGAAAAAAGAATCCAAAGATGATCAACAATCAATAGAGTCAATATCGAACCAAATATGACCAAGATTCATATATAGGTGCATGAGCCAAAATGATGAAATTGCCAAATCTAGTAAATTTTTTATAGGGTGACACAAGAGTTATGCCTCTATTTTTTTTTTGAGATCCACTTCCAAAAATCACTAGTCCATCGTTGCACTAAGGTCCCAAGGATCATTGGTATAAAACAGTAAAAAGGCAGAACCTTGATTAATACTACATGGTTTCTAGATCAGGAAAATAATAATACTCCATCTGTCCTATTGAAGATGACCCACTTTTCTTTTTGGTTTGTCCCAACTAAGATGACCCATTACTTAAAATGGAAACACCTTTATCTCTACTTTATTCCCTCTCTCTTACTTTACTCTCTCCTCTCAACACACAAAATATAACTGCATAAAATCTCGTGTCACCCAATAAAGGGGTCATCTTCTTTGAAACGGAAGGAGTAGTTGAGGACTAATAGGACTCGTTTGATAAAAAAGATGGGATATGAGAAGATATGTAAAATAAGATAAGAAATACGGGCTTCATGTCAAGATATGCAAAGATATGATTTTTTCCCGTTGTTGTTTGATAGAAAAGAAATTATCTAAATTTGTATTGTATATTAAATAACATGGCTTAACTTGACAAATTGGTGGGATACATAAACAAGGTTAATGTTATAATTTTGGTAAAATTAGATAGGGCCCGGTCTTATATTGAGCTTTGAGTTAAACTTAACTATGATATCAAACAATTAGAAATATCCATATATAATTTTCTATCTTGATATTACTAACTTATCAAACATGCCCTAGTATATATAATCACGATGAAATGGATACTGAACATTAATTTGCAGAAAGACAAAATGTCAACATAAATGAACATTACTAAAAACAAGAAATGCAGCCACTATAGTTAATACTAATATAACCAACATTGTCACACTTGTTCTGTCTTTGGTTTTTCGTTCATTACTCGGTGAGAGCACATTTTGACGTAAGAGACACTTTCGGGGTAATTACAATCTACGTAGAAATGTTTCACCAATATTTCAATTGAATACAAAATGTTTGAAGTTAACAAATACAATATCATACAAAAGGTTTTATTAGTGTTACGAATTAGTACATTCCATCTAAAAATCACGAACACTGTTACTTTTTCTTATTTTTCTCTAAAATTGTGCCCTAAAAACATGATATTATTTCTCTAAATAATACCTTAGGCATTGCCATATGGGCATTTTATTAAACAATGAATTCCCATTTAACTTTCGGCTAATATTTGCAGCTAATTTTAGAGTTAAAATAATGAAAAAAATTTTAGACGGAATATACTAATTTGCAACACTAATCAAACTTTTTGTATGATATTTGTAAACTTAAAACATTTTGTACTCAATTGAAATATTGGTGAAATATTTCGTATGTAAACTGTAATTACCCCGACACTTTCAGTATGTTGTATGCTATTATCTGACATTTTGCTAGTTTCAAGCAAGAAATTACAAATTTGGAAATTTGCACATTTACTCATTGTTACTCTCTCCGTCCACGAATAAGAGTCCCATTTTTCCATTTTGGTCCGTCCACGAATAAGAGTCCCGGTTCATAATTACCATAAATGGTAAAGAGACCCCACATTCAACTAACTCATTCCACTCACATATCATTTAAAACTAATATATAAAAGTGGGACCTCTATTCCACTAACTTTCTTCCACCCACTTTTCTTAACATTTCTTAAAATCCGCGTCATTTAGAAATGAGACTCTTAACGAAGAGTTTTTAGTCTCTTAAATTTCCAAGAAGGCCTTCTGCATTCTAGGAAGAAATTAATAAACCAAGAGTTAATAGCCCTCATAAATTTCCAAGACACACTAATTAATAAAGTTCTCACCTTTTTTTAAAAAAAAACTCGACGTTTAAAATTTCTGATACAAGAGTTATTCTAGGAGTCCTGTTTTTCTTTGGTCCGTGAATAGGAGTCCCGATTCATATATGCCTTAAATAGTAAAAAAGTCCCACATCCCACCAACTCATTCCACTCACATATCATTTAAAACTAATATATATAAGTGGGACCTCTATTCCACTAACTTTGTTCCACCCACTTTTATTAACATTTATTAAAACCCGTGCCGGAATAGAATGGGACTCCTATTTCCGGACGGAGGGAGTATATTACATATACAGACAGACTTATTAGTGCAGCTCATATTCACTTGGAGTAACTGTTTTGAATGGCCATGGAAGGAAGGAAATGTGACGCGGTGGTTGCTGCTGCATCCTCACCGCCATGGATGAATCTTCCGAGAGATGTAACCGCCAATATCCTACAGAGGCTGGGGGAAGAGGAGCTGCTGCGCAGCGCGCTGCTAGTGTGCTCTAGCTGGTGGAGGATCAGCAAGGATCCAGCCTTGTGGCGAGTGCTCATTTTCTCAAACCCTGATAAACAGAATTGGCTGTACGATTACGATCTCATGTGCCGCTGCGCAGTGGATCGCAGCCGCGTGCAGTTGGTCGACCTCACCGTGCAGTACCACGGCTTCGACATCAACTACATCGCCAATCGGTAAATTAAATATTCTGCGCCTCTTGATAATTAAATGTAAAAACAATGTCTAATATTCTTGGTTTAAGAATCACCTTGTGTTGTTTGACAGGTCACCAAATCTCAAACGCCTTAGGATTGGAGTTTGCTTTACCTTAGCAGGATTCGTCATAGCAAGAGTTTGCCCAGGTAGAATAACTGCTAAACTTCCGCAGTTGGAAGAATTGCACCTTACTATTGACCGAGCGTTGGCGCTGGAAGCATCAAAGCCCTCGGATATGCTTGCCCGAACTTGAAATCCTTCACACTCAACAGTTTGAACTGCGAGTTCGTGCCATTGGAAGGCGATGAATATGAGAGTTTGGAATTCTACCGGAATCTGTGTGCTCTTGCAATCAGCGTCAGCATGCCTAATCTGCAGCATCTCCAACTCTTTGCACATTGGATTGAAGACGAAGGGCTTGAAGACATCCTTGACGGCTGCCCACACCTTGAATCACTTGATGTCCGGCAATGCTTTGTTCTCCTTCTTGAAGGAGATTTGGAGAAGAGATGCCGCCAGACGATCAAACATCTTAAACTCCCTAATGACCCCGTCAGTGATAGTGATGTTCCGTGGCCTAACTGCGATGGCTGCAATATGTTTGGTGTTGATGCCTATTCTGAAGTATACGTATACAAATATTATGAAGACTCAGAAGCTTATCATCGTGAATACGAAGAAGACGAGTTCTCAGACTAGTTCTAGGCGTGTTTCTTCTGTTTTTTCTCTCCCTGTTTATGTGTTGCTGAATTGGCTGTGGCTACTGGTTATGGTGTTTTCTTTCTATCAATGGCTATCTACAGTATTTCATTAAGGTCATGGAGTAGTTTAGAACTCATTGATAGTTTATAATCATGATGAAATGGATACTGAACAACAATTTTCAGAAAGACAAAATGTCTATATAAATGAAGAGGCAAAAGACATTACTAAAACAAAAGATGCAGACAAATTTTCAGGGACGAAGTTTTATCAATGGATTCTAACTTGGGCTTGGGCATTTTTACACGCCTAAATTTAATTGGGTGGATTGTATAGTATAAAATCGATTTCATCTTTTTGGAAACAATTTTTTCAATTTTACATAAATTTTGGAATCTTGTGATTATTATGATTTAAAAAATGAAATCTTTTACTACTTATAGCAAGTCATATAGTGTAATGTTTGATGCAATTTTTTCTAAAAATAGAAATGTATTGATTTTGATGGAGGCACCAAAATGATAAAAAGAGATGCACAAGTCATATAATAACACATTTAAGATTTTAGGCAAAAATATGTACCTGTAAATTCAATGGCTTAAGGGTCCCACTGAATGTAAAGTACCCAATTGCATACAAAATACATAAAATAAGAAGCAGAACTCCAAAATCAGCTTCAGAAAACGGCCATGAAACAAATATGACTAGTAATATTATAAGTCAAACTGTGATTGCACTTGGTAGTCTCTGTCCTTCTGTTTTTGAGATTTGTGATTAGTCAAATTCAGACCATTGGATAAGGCAGAATCAGATGTAAGTGATGCTCTCAATATGTCTAAAGCCTGCACCAAAAAAACAATAATACAGACGAAACTATGTGTAACACCAAAAAATTAGGAGATTCAAATATCATATTACCTCTTTCAATCCAATTTGCAGTTCAACTTCTTTGACATCGGATATAGGGATTTTCATCCCGTTGAGAAAGGAAAGGGCAGAAGCAATGCAAAGAGGCGTAACAGTTAAATCATCCATGACCTTGAATGTCCGTGGTGCCCTGAGGTATTTCCCCAGCCCATTTGGGAACATCTCAGAAGGGAACAAATCTTGGTGGAGATCAGTTAAGACCTCTTGAACGAGAGGAAGAATGTAGTTTTCTGAAACATAGCCGTGAGGTAACTTGGGGTTCGTCAGCATCTTTTTTGCACCAATCTTCAAATATTTGTTGTCTATGTGATCAGCCACACTCATGTACAATAAGTCGAAACACTTATTAAGAGAGCTTCTTTCTAGAATACGCACGGCTGCTCCTAGTGGGAGGACGAGGAAGCCAAAGAGGAGCTCTACGAAATCTTCCTCAGCTTGAGCATACAAAACCTTATTGGTAGATTTTTGTACAAACACTCTCAGAGCCACCTTATTTGTCTTGAATGATGATGCATTCTTGATTTCATATGATAAAGTCCTATGTTGAAGTTTTAATGCTGTCGACTTCATCTGTTCTGTTTTACTGAATATGACATCTGACAATGGCGTTGAAGAAACCAAGGAAGCCTTGAGCAAAGCCATAACCTAATATATGCAGCATAGTAAAATTACTACAACAAGTGACCACCAAAACACTAGAATAATTGTGTGGTATAGGAATCAAGACGAACCTCAGCATAGCCAAAAGTCATATCTACTTGCTCGGCCTTGTCCATGTCTTTAATGCCTAGAAAGCTTACAATCTGCAATAGCCCTGTCGAATTAGGAACTATACGCAGATCATCAGTGACAATGAAAGATACGAAAGACGATGTATTAATGGTAAAAATTCCATCATCACAAGGATTAGTTCGAGTAACATCCATTTTTCTTTTCATTAAATGAGATTTGCAAGTACTTGTGCAGTTCTTGTCACAAACGAAGTATTCCAATGGCGGGGAATCGCTGATATCAAGCTTTAGCCTTTTAAGTTCAGCATCAGATGAACTTATTGGATGGAGCAGAATCGACTTAGCATCTTCTGTCCAGAAATGGATACTATCAAGATTGGCTAAACCATTGTACAAAGTGGCCAAGCTTCCGAATGCAGGTGGCTCATCTTTGTAGTGGTTCTTCAAGATTCTCACGATCATCCCCAATGGCAAAGTCAGGAAGCTTAACAGCACATCTGCAAAGCTGCTGTCGATATCTGCGAATAGAAACTTCTTGTTCTCTTTGTTTAACATAGCTCTCAACGTGAACCTAACATCTTTGTTGGAATCAGACATCCTGATAATATTGATGATTAAACCGAGAAATTGTAAGATAGCGAAGTGAAGTTAATGCATCAAACATGGGATAAACAGATCAAGATATCTCTAAAAAGAAGGATAATTTCTACATCCACTACATTTTACAAAGAGTAAACCTAAATAAATTAAAAAAAAAACATATGAATACTTTAATCGTGGAAACTCAACCACAGATTGGAATGGAAGGTAATCCAAACTCTAGGAGTTAATGTTTGAAAATAATGATGCAAAAATCTAAGGTAAGTTTTTGAATGCAGAGCTAAGAGATTTTCCCAAGGAAGAGCTAATGTTGTAGGATTGCAACTTACCTAATGACAAAGGAGTGGGGATTTTCAGAGACTGAAAAGATGGTGGCTGAGCGAGGCGGAGATCGGGTGGCGGGGCAAGCGGTCTTGGCCTTTGGGAGTTGGGACGGCGGGAGGCGGTGGTGTGGCGATTGAAATTTCAAAGTGAAGGTGAAAAGGCGCCTCTATAAATAAATAATAAACGTAGAAATAAATAGTAATCCATCTGGGTCCGATTTCCGATACTAAAAAAGAGTTTTTCTTGTGCATCCACTGAAATTAATCATTATCTATGGATATCATTTCAAAAGGTTTGTATTAAAATTTAAAATGACGTAACAATATTATAAACGTTACACAACAATCTATAGATGGCTGTAAAACGTGTTGAATATTATTACCGAGAAAAAATTGTTATATACACTCTTATATATTATTGGTCAGAGATTTTTGCACTTGAGAATTATTTTTTTATTGCCACATGGCAGCTTATTATTCGTCCACGTGTACAAATGATTGGCTAGGAATAGTGGTATGATATTATTTTAAGAGGTGTTGTCATTTTATCGCACCCCACTTCAATATACTATTCGGCAGGACGATGCATCAGGCGTGGCATCATCCACCCCATCGTGAATGCTCTGACTCTCGCAATTCATTTGGTGGAGCATGATTTTTTTCAGAATGGACTAGGACAGTATTTGATGAAATGGCCGTGAAGAATGTTGATGCCGTTAAATGATGATATTTCTTGAACTAACATGATGATCAGTTATGCTCAAAATGATGATACTGCCAAAGCTAAAAATGAGTGTGAAACAGTGAAGAGGTAGAATAAATTTAGATAGTTGAGGCTTTATAATGGGTTATAATCATGTATAAACAAACGAGAGAGCAAAAACAATGCTAAAAACAAGAAATGCAGCCACCATAGCTAAATAATATAAGCCAACATTGTCACACTTGTTCTGTCTTTGGTTTTTTGGTCATTGTTTGAGAGAGCAGCACGTCGGTGAGAGCACATTTGGATGTAAGAGACGCTTTCAGTTTGCTTAAACCCTGCAACAGCAAGTTATGTCTCAGCATCGAAATATTCACTTAAAGAATATAGAGAAAATTGCAAAGTGTTATACCTCTTTCAGTCCGATTTGCAGCTCCACTTCTTCGACATCAAACAATGGGATTCTATTCTCTTTCAGATTGGAAAGGATAGAGACGATACAAAAAGGTGTCACAGTTAAATCATCGGTGACCTTGTAGCTTCTTGGTCCTATAAGATAACTCCCTTGCCCATTGGGAAATAAGTTGAACGAAGGCAATTGACATTTCTATGGTTCTCAGGCAACTCTTCTTCAGTTAACAGAAAAATGTGGTTTTTTAAAATATAACCATGAGGTATGGTGGGCTTCATTAGCCAATTTTTGGCATCAGGATGCTTGTAATACTTATCATGGATACAATCAATTGCACTCATATACAAGTTGTCGATAGCCTTATCACGAGAGTTGCAAAACTTACGGAGCAAAAGGTTCTCGACTCCACCTAGTGGGATTATGAGGAAACTGAACAGAGTCTACAAAATCTTCCTCAGCTTCGGCATACAGTAGCTTTTTCGTGGACTTTTGCACCATCAATTTCAAATTCATCCTTTTGGAGTTGGACACATTATCAGTGAATTCAGTTCCCTTTTTATATTCGAGGCGTGCATCGAGTATGATAACAGACAACGGGTTCATGGAAATCAACGAAAACACGAGCAACTTCAAGACCTAATTTGCAGGATAAAACTTGAGAAAGTGACTACATATATGCACAAGTGAAAATAAGCAAAAAACAGGATTAAGACTCACCTCATGTAATTCAAAGGTAACGTTCAGCGTCTCGGCCTCATCCATGTCTATATCACCAAGGACGCGGGAAATTTGCAAGAGCCCAGCATTAGGCATTATATGCAAATCATCAGTGATCAGAAAAGACGATGTCTTCTTCATGAAAACTCCATCATCACAAGGATCAGTCTGAAATCTAGCATGGGATTCGCATTTCCCGGGACAATCGAAATATTCCAACGGTGGGGAATCACTAAAATCGAGTATTAGACTTTGACGGTCAGCATCAAATGAACATCGTGGATGCAGAAGAATCGACTTAGCACCTTATGTCCAGAAAGGACACTATCAAGATTTGCTAACCACTGTACAAACTGGTCAAGCTTCCGAACTGTGGAGTTATATCTTCACACTTACTCAAAGCTTTGACAATAGTTCCCAATGGCAATGTTAGGAAGCTCAGCAATACATCTGCAAAGGCACTGTCTACTTGTGCAAATAGAACCTTCCCTTTCTTTTTATTTACCGTTGCTTTCAATGAAAACTTGATATCCTTTTTAGCATCAGACA